>NC_033625.1:1930228-2070894 GCF_001540865.1 Ananas comosus | reverse complement strand
TATATATATATATATATATATATATATATATATATATATATATAAAAGCTTATTTCTTGATGGCCTATTATTGAAGGAAGTTTTATAAATCTCTAATTTATTTTATTTTATTTTTTGAAAATCCATCGACATCAACCTAATAAATAGGCGCTCTAATTTTTCTTTGGTTTGCTCCCATTGACCCGAAGAAACGTTGAATGGAAGTTGAATCCACACGCACAACAACAAGACTCACAATAGTTGAGTGGAGAGCTCCAAGCTCCATCAAGAAACTTCCGACATGCTGTGATATATTTATTTATATATGTTTTTTTTAAAAATTAAATTAATATTTTTTGTAAATTTAAATATGTTTTAGATCTGTTGTGAGAAAAATGATCCCCGTGTTAATTTTTTTTTATGTGTGAAGCAGTATATTTTTCTTATTGAGTAACACGAGCCTTGTAACTCAAATAAAATTATGATCTTATAATGTTATTATACAAGGGCCGTCTTTTCTTCGATAATTTTGTCATTTTTTATTTTTTTTAATACAAATACTTAAAATGATTTTTTAAAAGCCTAGAGAAGAAGATTTTAACTCTTGGATGGAAGTTTCTATTCCTTTAATCGTCTTTGGGCTATAGACTTGGCATTTTTTTTTATCTATATTGCTTTTAGTTGGATCATTTCTTTTAGGATAGATCTAAAACGAATTCAAATTTATCGACGGATTATTCAGCTCAACAAAAGTCCCTCCACTCTCTTACCAACTCCTTGATATGGCCGACTACGAAGAGAGGGTCAGTAAAGTGATTTTTAAAAATCACGTTATTTCTTTCCTTCCAGATTAACCACCAACATGCTGCTACGGTAATCAAATTTTACAGAATCTCCCCCGACCTAATAATTCTGGTCATTTTACTCCTCGCTCAAGTTTTCTTCATTATAATTGTCTTAAAAGGGATATTTTCCACAAAATTGGCAGCTCATAATTTTCTTCAGTTGACCTTTTGCCCAAATAAAAACAGTGTAATAGTAAAGTGCTCTATAACTAATTTAAAGATCAAGGGGTTCAAGCTTTCTTCCTATTTATTTAAATGGGCCTACACCTCCGAGCTTAATATTTTGCCTTAATGATTTAGAACTATGGTGTCTAAATACATTTAATTTTATATTTCGAAAGGTTCAAAGAAATTTTGTTTATTTTTAAAATAGTGAACTTAATTGGCTGCCTTCTATTCCTTAGCAAACTGTGGTAAACACGATGGATAAATGGGCCAAATTTATATAACATTATGCATGAGAGGTTACATGATGCCTACTTTTGGAAGACATAACATATAATGTAGAAAATTAGTTTTCTGATTACAAATGTAACTACCCAGCAAGTACAATTACAGGCTTATATACAGAAATTATATTTTTACCTAGGCCCTGACAAAAGAGACGCACGAGGAACAAATGAAGAACCCGCACAATCATCTTTGCTAGGTATTGGAGTACCAGTAGCTACAAAATTATACTCAAGGTTCGTTTCCACGCCCATCGCACCTTCCAAAACCTTCACCACTGTAGACATTGAAGGCCTTCTGTTGCTATCACACTGCAGGCACCACATTGCGAGCTCCATCATTTCAATTATTTCTGCCTTGTGCAATTGTAAATCATTCATGTGACTATCAACTAAATCGAGCAACCGATTTGTTTTCGCCTTTTCTTGCAATAAGGTAATCAAATGAATACTCTCTTCGGGTTGGGAATGATCTAAGTTCTTCCTCCCACAGATAATCTCCGTTACGACAATACCGAAGCTGTAGATATCGACCTTCTCGGTGATTATTGAAGTCAACCATTCCGGCGCTAAGTACCCCGGCGTGCCTCTCATTCGAGTAACTACTTCACTCTGATCTCTATCTATTAGCTTCGCTAATCCAAAATCGGAAACCTTTGCATTGAATTTCTCATCTAGGAGGATGTTTTGCGGCTTGATGTCGAGATGAGCAATTTTTTGCCTGCAATCTTCGTGGAGATACGATAGGCCTCTTGCTATGTCCAGGATAATTCTTCGTCGAGTTTGCCAATCAAGGGGGCTGACTTGGTCTTTGTAGAAGATCCATTTGTCGAGCGATCCATGACACATGTGCTCGTAAACCAAAAGCCTGTGCGTCTTCTCTGCGCAGAATCCGATCATTTTAACGAGATTGATGTGGTGAATGCTGCCGATAGTCTCGACCTCGGCGAAGAACTCTTTCTTACCTTGACCTATACCATCCAAGCGTTTGATGGCAACCTTTACGTCGTTTATTTTGCCCTCGAAAACGGATCCGAATCCTCCCTCTCCGAGCTTCTCGGAGAAGTTGCCAGTTGCTTCTTTCAGCTCCTTGAACGAAAATATTCTCAGCATTCCTGGTACTTGATAGAAAATTGGTTCCTCCTCTTCCTCTTTCTTACATTTTCGTACAAGGCGCACAAGAAAAATGGCGAGAAACATTAAACAAAATCCAACTCCTAGCGCACTCCCTAATAGAGTTCTTTTTCTGGAACTTGTCCTGGGAACGGCAGCCCTTTCCGCTGGAGAAGAACCTGGGGATTTCGGGACGTTTTGAACTTTAATATATGCAGAAGAGTTGTAATACTGTACAAATTCGTGTGTCTGCAATGAAAAGAGTTCTGAGGGCAAGTAGCAGGAGCCGTAATAAGAATTATTACCGTACCTAAACAGAGCAGCCTTGCAAGAACAGTTCTTCAAACAGGCCTGCTTGCAACTCTCTTCACTGACACCCTGCAACGTCGGCGCGTCGATGTAATTGAAGTAAGTAATATTGTTAAGAGGTAATAGCTCATGATCCTGCATTGATTGGCAAGTCAGAGGAGTCGACGGCGCACAACCGAGATCAGGTAGCCAATTGTCGGCTAGCTCAAAGTAGGCTGTGAAAGGGCAGATGCACTGGCCGGCATCCGAGCAAACGCCGTAATCACCGCATACAGTAGGGTACTCGCATTTCTCCTTACCCATCACATCATCTACAATCACCGCCTCATCATAGTTCCATTCGTAAAGCCGTAAGTGCCCGTCGGACTCCAACCTCATAAACTGAATAGACTCTGCAGCACTGGGCGCAGGTATGGAGATCACCTTGCTGAGATCCGTTAATGAAGTGAAGATTGCAAGGCTGCCATTCTGGAAGGTTACGTAGGTTGAGTTCTTGTCTCCTGGCTTAGGTCTCCAGATTAGATTTGCATAGTAGAGCTGCGGGGGATGGGAGTCGGCATAGGCACGGAGGCCATCAGAGGAGACGGTGAGGTAGAGGCGGCCTTGGGTGTCATTCGCGGCGGAGAGGTTCGCGGTGAGACGCATGCCCTCGGCCAGCGACTGGCCGATGACGAGCGTGTCGGTGGGGTGGTCGAAGGACTGCCAGACGGAGGCGTTGGCGCGATCGGAGAGCACCAAGTTTCCCGCCGCTGTGAGGCTTAGACCTGCCACGTTTTTGTTCGACGTGTTTGCGGACCACACTAGAGTGCCGTCAGCATCCCGGAGAATCAAGTCGCCGGTTTCGGTGAGCTGGAGCGTGGCGTTCTCGCGGACGGGGCGGTCGCGGTTGGCGGTCCAGACGACCCGCGGCGATGGAACGGGGACGTAGCCATAGCCGTGGGCGGCGCTGTAGCCGATGAATACGGAGAAGAGGAAGGCGTCGCAAGCGGCGGTGCAGAAGAAGCCGCAGGCGAAGGAGGGGCCGAATCCGGCTGGGTTGGCGCGGAGAAGGATGGTGCGTATTCCAATAGTGGAGTCCAAGCTCACGTACATTACGGTGTAGTCATGGGGAAGGGAATCGTTGTTGACCCAGGTGGTGGAGAGATTGGTGGTCCTGTACCAGAAGGGCGGCTTCTCGGCGCGGAGGGTACACAGCTGGGGAAAGAACAAGGCCGAGAGGAGGAGGAGGAGGACGCCATGGGGAACTCGCATAGGCGCCATTGATCGTGTCCCTCTAATGAAGCTCACCGTATAATATTTCTCATTCTTTGTTTCCCAGCTGCTTGGACCTTGGGGAAGTCCGCATATCCCCTCATATGATGATGGTCAAAGAATCCAAACGAGGAATGGTCTAATAGACAAGAATATGATTGACACACTTATGGGCACCATACGTTTTTAAGTTTAAGATTTAGATCAGTTTAGTATGCTTAATTACACTTTATTTGCTATCAAGGCCAACATTGTATTATTTATATTTTATCAATTTTTATACTGTATTTTAGATTTATTTTTTTTTTATTTTATATTATTTTCTTTGTTCATATATATTGCTATTTTTTTTTCTTATCAATTTCTACATTATAGTTAGTAATTAACAACTCCATTATTTTAGATGAAATCTACTAACTTTAATGAGAAACATTGGTTAAATAGTAGAAAAAATATAAAATGAATAGGGATGCAAATGGATCCGGGTTGGTGGAGCTCCGCCCCGATCCTCCCCCAATGGGGTGGTAAGTGGGAACAAAAAATATAAAAAAATATAACCCGTCCCGATCCGCCAAGTAAATGGAGCGGGAGGTGGGAGACTCTTTTCTTCCTTCAATCCGTCCCGATCCGTCAAAAATCCGGCTCCCGCCCCGATCCGCCCCGAATGGAGCGGTAATGGGGCCAAAAATAAAATGAAAAGTAACACGCCCCGAATCCGCCCCGCTCGATAAGAAATGGAGCGGGAGGTGGGGAACTCTCCCGCCCCCGGATCCGCCCCGTTTGCATTCCTAAAATGAATCTCTGATGGGCTCATTAATTCTCTTTTTTTTTTTATCAAGTTATCTTTGATTTTTTTTTATTATTTTTATGTCAAAATGAGTTGAATATGATTTGTCACTTTTAACAAGTATTTATTAGCAACTTTATACAAAATTATAGATTTATTGTAATAGTTGAGTGTACTCTTCAAAAGAAGAAACAAATTATATAATAAGAACGAGAAATTTTTTTATAAATTACAGTATAGTATATGTGTAATTAAGCCACATAAAAATGGATAGTATTTGATTGAAGAACCAAAAAAAAAAAAAAAAAAGCACAAATGTTTCAATGCTAACCTTTATGTTTCATAGATAGAACATATTTAATTAACTAAATCTTTTGCTTTAAAATTTTTAATGAAATTTTGGACTCAGTTACATGGTCCTGCACGTGATGCCTTTATGCCAATATAAACAAGAATTTTCAGATCAAATATATGAAAATTAAGATAGTGTCAATAGACAAGAGATAAATAAATAAAACAATCTTAATGGCCTATAATTGAAGGAAGATTTATAAATCTCTAATTTTTTTTATTTTATTTTTTGAAATTCCATCGACATCAACCTAATAAATAGGCGCTCCAATTTTTCTTTGGTTTGCTCCAATTGACCCGAAGAAACGTTGAATGGAAGTTGGATCCACGCGCACAATTATAGGCCCCACAAAACGTTTGAGTGGAGCTCCATACTCCGTTAGGAAATTTTCGAATTGCCGTGACATATTGAATTTTATATATATATTTAAAATTTTAATTTAACATTTTTTTTGTAAATTAAAATATGTTTTAGATCTGCTGCGAAAAAAATGATCTACGTGCTAGTTTTTTTATGTACGAAGCAATATATTTTTCTTATTGAGTAATATTAGCCTTATAACTCGAATGAAATTATAAAAAGCCGGCCGTCCCTAAAGCAAGTGGCAAAGAGTTTCGTGGTTGGTACTCGAAATCCAAGTTCGAATCCTAGTTAATTCATATTTCTAGCTAAGTTTATTTCAAAATAAAATAAACGAAACAGATAGCGTGCTACCTATCTCTCAAAAAACTTTATTATGCTCTTTTCTCTTATAATCTTGTCATTGTTTATTTTTTTAATATTACAATTCAAAAATTATAAGCCCAGAAGAAAAGATTTTAACTCTGGGATGGAACCTCTTTGGATCATAGACTTAACAGGTATAGAATGTATTGTTTGAATAATTTGGCATATAAATAATTTGAATTTTCTCCAGATTAGTGAATTTTCAGTATTTAGCTTAAAATAAAAATAGGAGTAATGCTTCTATACTTTTTTTTTTTGATTACCGTTCATTCACGCGTATTCAACGGCTCAGATTTAGTTTTTTTAAAATTGTGACCTGCAATAGTAGGTCACTTTAAGAGAGGTACCGGTTACCAGGTACCTCAAAAAAGGATATTTTTGTTTTTTAATATATGAACAATTTAGTCATTTTACATCTATTATATTTTCAAAATTTTTATTTTTTTTTTGTTTCCTTTTTCTCTCTCTATCTTTCCTTTCATAATTTGGCATTTCATATAAGAAAAATTTCAAATAATTTGACAATATGATCATTGAATTTAAACTTTAAATAGTAATATGAAATTCCTCTAATTTAAATTTCACTTTTAAATTTAAAATTTAATATTATATTCAAATTTATATTTTAAAAATTTAAGTTTCATATAAATACTTTGAAATATGGTAAACAGAAATAATTGTTTGAATTCTAGTCTTCTGGTTTAGGTTTGGTTTTGGGTTTCGAAAAATTGGTCAGTTTTGAATTTGGATATGGATTTTTGAAATCCGTCGAGTTCGGAAATAAGTTTTGTGATTGTTAGTCAGATTCGAATTCAAATTCCTAACTATTTTTTTTCTCACCAATAATTCTAATCTTTTTAATTTATATGTTTAAAATTATATTTAAAATATTTATTAGCTCTAACAGTTAAATTATCATTCTATTTAAAATATTTATTATCTTTACCGGTTCGAAATTGTTCTTAGTGTTATTCAGTTCAATAGGTTAAAATCAGATTCTTGATAGAATAGGTCAAAGTCTGATCAGTCAAATCAATCGGTTCAATCTAGTTTTTAAATCATTGAATTTAAAATTTAAATAGTAATATGAAATTCCTCTAGAGAAATCTAGTTGTAGAAATCTTACTCTCTAAGTTTTTTATGCATTACGTTTTAAACTGGTGCGAATAAACTGTATTTTAAATCTTGGTAGAATTTTAGTTTTTAAATAGTAATATAAAATTCCTCTAATTTAAATTTCACTTTTAAATTTTAAATATTTAATTTTTAAAATTTAAATTCATCATATTTAGAAATAAAACTATTTCTAAAATTTCTATAATTTAAATTAATGTATAATTTGAGAAACACTAAAACATTTAAAGTAGATTCCTAAATTAATGCCTAATAATTGCATAAATTTGGTTAATCAATTAATTTCCTAAATTAGTGCTAATTAATGCATAAATTTAGGACCTCAAATAAAAGTTTCTTTAAATATTGTATTATTTAATTACCAAACTAACCTTGAATAAAATAATTTTTTTACCTGCTAAGTATTAAAGTTACATTTTTACCCTCTATTAATCAACGGTTAAGATCTTTTTTATTTTTTTTTTAAAAAAGTACCGAATCATTTCTCTAAAAATAGATGCACAAAATTTTGAATTCTAATCTTCCTTAAGTTTTATTTAACATTTCTAATTAACTAAGTTTTTTTGCTTTACATTTTAAAACTTATCTAATTAGCTAAATTTTTTGCTTTAATTTTTTTAACGTAAATTTTCTTAATAATTTTTTGGGCTTGGCCTAGATATGATGTCACATCAAGGAAGAGTAAACTGCACGCCCGCCCACAACTTTTTTTTTTTATTCCTTGCAATTAGTTTTTTTTTTAAGAAAAATGTAGATGATTATCTGCTTTATTCATTAAAAATATGAACTAAACTATAATAGTGAGGTAATAGATCTCAAATGAGACAAATGAGAAACGAAAAAATAAAACAAAACACTAAGTAGCTAGTTTGCCGATGTGAATTCCTCCCACGAGTTCTTCAAATAACTGATCTTATTGATCGCTAGAAAAGGATTAGCGTTTATCTTTCTAAAAATCGTATTGTTTCTGATCTTCTAAATAACCCACCAACAGGCTATTAGTCTGGTCAGCTTAGAACGAGCGGACTGATTTCTAAATCTTGAAATCCACTTATCCCAGATGTGAGACACTTCGTCATTTATTCACGCAATGCGTATTTAGTAAATTCCTTATAGTAACAGTCTTGGAGGGGATTCAATCGATAGACCTGATCTTGCAATTAAATTCTTAATTTACTATGTTTGTCAGAAAAGCTCTACCTTTAAGATTACTATTAATTCTAATAAAAATGGCCACATATTAAGGATTGTTGATTACTTGGCAAATAATTTAGCAAAAAATAGTGAAGAGATAGTTTTATTAAAGTTAGCAGTATTTTTAGTGGCGAGACTTGAGTACAATAAACACACACAAAAAAAAAGAGAAAAAAAAGAAATCTGATTGGAAAAAGAAAAAGTAAAAAAATCTAAAATAGAATATGGATAAAAGTTGGAGATTCTAAAATGGTTCGGTTAACCCCATCCAAGAAAGAGAGTTATTATTTCTAGAGGCTTTTTTTTTTACATTATGAGGACAAATGTGTCGCATTTAAGAATGTGGGCATCTAACTTACTCTTGTAACACTAAACCTTGATTAAGAAACACTAGTTCTCTAAACACGTGTGGATTTTTTATTGTTGAGAATGCGTTATCACTCCTTAACTTTGTTATGTTGAAATTGGCCCGAACATTATTTTTTTAAGCTAAATCTTTGAAATCATTCCTAAACCGCTGTCTCAATTATCCCTGTATAATACTTATGTTGATTATTTATACACGAAAGATATTGAGAAAAAGGCTAAATTGCTTTTTTTTTTGGCTCATTAATAGCAACTTTTAACTTTTATATATCTTGATTTTAAATATTCATTTTATAACTTTAATTACTTGTTAGCTAAAAACCGCAGTTTTCGTTTAAAATTAATAACTAGTAGTTAAAAAACTGTTTATTTTGATACAATTTAATTCAATTGATTAAAATATTCAGAACAAAATATATGAAAACTCGGATATTGCCCATTAAAAAAAGAAAAAAAGAACCTTTGTAACTCTTTTCTTTTTTTTTTTGAGAAATAGGTAGCAAGCTACCTGCTTCATTCATTAAGTCAAATGAACTGAGCATACAGATTGGAAGCAGCTTAGGCCTCCGAGGAGCCGGCAAAAGGAGAAAATTAAAATAAGAGCAAAAAGGAAGAGAAAAGAAGGACAAAGTCACGACAGAAAGAGAAATAGAGGGGGGGTACAAGGGGCTTCAGAGCAATGTGGTCCAATTGCTGATCAGTAGTTTGAGACGTTCTAGAGATCCGGAAACATTGGGCGGCTTTCCGTTGAAAACATAGTTGTTTCTATCCGTCCAGATTACCCACCAAGTCGCAGCCAGAACGATCAAGCGTTGTTTTCTCGACGATTCGACAGGGATATCTGTACTTTCGGCCCAGAGGCCTCTAGCGTTAGCTACACCGTCATTGTTTGTGTCTACTCCTCCGATACTGAGAAGAAGATACCGAACGTAAACACAATCGTTGAAAAGGTGGTCGCAGCTTTCCAACAGGGCTGCGCAGAAAGCACAGTTCTGGTCTACATGCATGCCTCGGGTGAGCAATCTGTCGGCAGTGGGTAGTCTCTTTCGAAGGAGCAGCCAGATGAAGACTTTAATTTTAACAGGGATTTTTAGCTTCCAGATGTGCTGATTCGTTGGGGCACGCAGCCCTGCGTCCGTGATGAACTGGTAAAGGGATTTAACCGTGAATAGTTGATTGGAGGTCCATCGCCATTTGACCAAGTCCGGTCTGTCGCTTGGGCGGAGGTCTCGGAGCAAGTCTTTAAGCATGAAAAACTGTCTACGTCTTTCGGTAGAACGAGAGGTCGTGAAGCCACGACAGATAAATCGCCATCTCCAGCCGCCCTGGTTCCAGCATTTGGAGATCCGGACTTCCTTATTCCTGATGTTCGAGAAGATAGTCGGGAATAGGGTACTAAGAGGGGTCTCTCCTATCCAGATGTCGGACCACATTCTGATGTTTCTTCCGTCGCCGAGCACGTAGGTTACTCCACAGGAAAACACGTCTCGACAGTGGAGCACGCTCTTCCACCACTGCGAATAGGGGACAAAGGCTCTTCCCTCCTGCAGTGGCTTTCGTCTGACATAGTAGAGGGATCTAATCAAATTACACCAAAGGAGGTCTGGGTTGGTAAAGTAACGCCACCACCATTTGGTTATGAGTGCCAGATTCATGGATTTTAAATCTAAGATTCCGAGACCACCTTCTGTTTTACTCTTGCATACCGAATTCCAGTTAACAAAGCAAGCACCACCGGTGATTTTAGAGCACCCCTTCCAGAAGAAGGCTCTTCTGAGCCCCTCCAACCGATTTAGCACCCACTTTGGCGCCTTAAAGATGGAAAAGTAGAATAGTGGTAGGTTGGTGAGGACCGAGTTGACGAGCGTGAGTCTTCCCCCTAGCGAGAGTAGTTTGGCCTTCCAGCCTTCTATTCTCGCCTCAACGCGATTGATGACCACCGCCCAGTCTTCCTTGCGAAGTTGCTTATTGTGGAGTGGTAAACCCAAATAACGAAGCGGTAATTGTCCGACTTGGCATCCCAAAATGTTCGCAAGTCTTGTGGCCTTACTAGGGTTGGGTCCCAAGTAGTACAGTTCCGATTTCTCCTTGTTGATGCTGAGGCCGGAGGCCCATTCGAACATATTCCAAAGGAACAGCAGGTTGTGCATAAAACGTTTTCTTGGTTCACAGAAGAAGATGGTGTCGTCGGCATATTGTAAGAGCACCGTTTGGCAGTCAGTGGATGGTCCGATGCCTTGTAGCTGGTTGTTTCTCCTTGCGGTTTCAGTGAGTCTGGCTAAACAGTCGGCAACAAATAAGAAGAGGTACGGAGAGAGGGGGTCCCCCTGCCGGAGCCCCTTCTTAGGTTTCAACCATTGGGTCGGGACATCGTTTACTAGAATGGCTACTTTGGCGTTGCAGATATATTGCTCGATCCACTCCCACCATATGTCACTGAAACCTAGCCAGTGTAGAATACATTTGAGGAAAGACCATCGGACGTTGTCGAAAGCTTTCTCGAAGTCAACCTTGATGCTTGTGCATTCCCTGCCAGATTTAGAGCACCAGTTTACAAGTTCGCTTGCAGTGACGAACGAGTCTGTCAACAGTCGTTCTTTGAGGAAGGCCGATTGCGTTGAGGAGATAATGGACGGTAGTTTAAGTGCTAATCTGTTGGCCAAGACCTTAGAGATAATTTTTTGAATACCATTGATGAGGCTTATGGGTCGAAAGTCCCTAGCTTTGCGCGCGCCTTAATGGACTAAAGTTGAGGGGTCTTTTATAAATCTCTATCTTTGTGACTTCTATTGACCCGAAGAGACGACGAACCCAAGTTGGGCCCACAGGCACAATTACGAGACCCTCATACTTGTCTTAGTTGGGGATTTCACACTAAATTGGCCACTTGGATTTTATTTTAGTTGACCTTTATTGACTCAAACAATAACAGCACAACAATTTAGATAAAAAATGCATAACTTATATAAACTATAGATTATTTTGAATCGACTATTCAATTTTTAAAAACTTTATTTTACATCTGATCTTTTAACCTGAGAACCAAAAGTATAATTTACTAAGACTCTCTAACAACCACAATCCTAAAAACACAATGATAAGTAAAAGAAAAGGAATGAAACAGTTACAAGAGCAATGCTAGTTTTATAATCACTGTTTGTTCTAATCCTATTAACTCTCTTATTTAACGACCTATATATATATATATATATATATATATATGTATGTTTTTACTAATCTTACGATTTATTTTGTTATTACTAAAATTCACAAAAAAAAAAAAAACCAATCTGGAGGATAGGATTATGATCCTTTGATTAAAAATTGTAATTTCATAAATTTTTTAATTATCGACTTAGTATATCTCTAGTTCCGAACTAATTTCTTTTTATATTGGCGAGAAAATAATAATAAAAAGACCCATAGTCAAACACCTAATCCCGAATCCAGATCTAGAACAACGCGGTTTATCGACCAACCAGTCATTACTTTTTGCCAATTGCAGAAGCAAACTGTTGCTAGACCCGGTCTACAGGATGCACCTTTCAGCTTTAACAGGCTGTTACGGGCACATGTTCAAACCGTTGGAGAGGAAGTTTACTGTATACACTTGTTTCGTGTTATCAATAATAAGTTAATTCTATATTTTTTTAAAAAATATATAAAATATATTTTTTTATTAATCATAATGTGAAGGGCGAACTCAAGGAGAGCAACCTTATTGGTTGGGCATTTCGCGTTTTTAATATTACTGGTGCATTTTCGACTTTTTTTCAATCATTGGGCTCGCAGTTGACGCGGCAGACCCGGTGTAAATAAAAAGCTACGTGATGCGTCAACTTTCCAAATCGGCGGCTTCCACCCATTTGTCGGTTGCATCCAGCACACCACCGACGACATATATGCCTACATCGGGTCCATTATTTATTTCATATTTTTTATTTATCTTACTTTATATTTTAGATGAAATTAAAATATAGGGTAATTTTCAAATATCACTCATGTCACGCTTTTCTTATTTTAATATTCTATAATTTAAAGTATATCAAATTAGTATTTGTAGTTTTATTTTTATCTTTTCATCATTTTTTCATTAATATTTTATTAAATTATATACAAAAAAACTTCAGATACCTACCTAAATTTATCGAATATTTACTTCAGTATCATTTAGTTTTAACTCTGCCACTGATTTAATAAAAAAAATTAGTAGAATCGATGATAAAAAATAAAATTGAAATCACAGAGTACTAAATTGATACACTTTTAAACCACAAGATAATAAAGTTAGTAAGTGTAAAATCATTGAATTTTTTTTCTAAAGTATACGATGAAACAAGTAGCTGGTGTAGAGCAGAAGATTGATACCAGATATGTGCGCGTGAATGCACCGAGAGCAGGCAATGACCATTCTAGCTAGTGTGAATATTCTAATAAAGCAATGTATAGATCGGCTCATGGATCTTGAATTTTCCACCCCACCCACTAATCCACCACCACCACCACCACCACCATGTGGCTTCTCCGGCGCCGCTGCCTCTCCCTCCTCGCGATCGCCTCTTGCTTTCTCCTCAGCTTTCTCCGCGCGCACGCCAATCCCTACGACTATCCGACCGCCAACCTCTCTACCGTGTGGACCAACAACCCCTCCGTCCTCCACCACAACGTCACCTTCGCCGACGGCTCCTCCGTCCGCGCCATCCTTCTCCGCCTCAACCCCGCCGGATTCGGCCCCTCCTTCGCCTGCGGCTTCTTCTGCGTCGCCGCTTGCGACGCCTTCCTCTTCTCCGTATTCATCGGCTACAGCGCCGCCCACGGCTATGGCTACGTCCCCGTTCCATCGCACCGACAGGTCGTCTGGTCCGCCAACCGCGCCCGCCCCGTCCGCGAGAACGCCACGCTCCAGCTCACCCAAGCCGGCGACTTGATTCTCCGCGACGTCGACGACTCCCTCGTGTGGTCCACGAACACGTCGAACAAACGCGTGGCAGGTCTCAACCTCACAGAGGCCGGAAACTTGCTGCTCTTCGATCGCGCCAACGCGCCTGTCTGGCAGTCCTTCGACCACCCCACCGACACGCTCGTCATCGGCCAGTCGCTTGCCGAAGGGATGCGCCTCACCGCCAACGTCTCCGCCGTAAATTTCACCCAGAGTAGACTCTACCTCGCCGTCTTCCGCGACGGTTTCCGCGCCTACGTCGACTCCGATCCCCCGCAGCTCTACTACGAGTACGGCATCACCGGAGCGAAAGCCGTGAACAAGTCGGCGTCCGTCACCTTCACCAACGGTAGCCTGTCCGTCTTCGTTCCCTTCACACAACCAGGCGAGCCCAGTGCGTCGATCTCGCTACCCCCGGCGAAGTTGGCTCAGTACATGAGGTTCGAGTCCGACGGGCACCTGAGGCTCTACGACTACAGCATCGCCGGGTGGAGGGTGGTGCAGGACGTGCTCGATGTGTACCCCGACAACTGCGCTTATCCGACGGTGTGCGGCGATTACGGCATTTGCACGGGCGGCGGACAATGCAGCTGCCCTTCGACTGACTATTTCCAGCAAGTCAACGACCGGGAAGCTAATCTCGGTTGCGAGCCGTTGACTCCTTTATCTTGTGAATTTTCATATGATCATGAATTGTTGCCTCTCACTAACGTCTCTTACTTCAATTATGTCGACCCCGATGCGGCCGCGTTTCAGAGTATGGTCAGCGAAGAGAGTTGCAGGACGGCTTGTTTGAAGAATTGTTCGTGCAAAGCCGCGTTTTTTCAGTTCGGTGGGGGAAATACTACTCATGGTAGCTGCTACTTGCCGTCGGAGATCTTCTCGATGCAGACGAATCAACCGGCGATAAGTCATTACAGTTCTTCTGCATACGTTAAGGTGCAGAGAGTCCTCTCACCCCCTGCTTCTGCCCCTTCGAAAAGCCCGGATTTTACTAAGAAGCAGTCTAAAACAGGAATTGTGCTGGGTATCGTGCTACCTGGAGTTTTCATAGTGTTAATTATCATTGCAATTGTGCTTGGGCTAAGGAGATGCAGCAAAGAGGAAGAGGAGGAGGAGGAACTTTTGGATCGAGTCCCGGGAATGCCAAGGCGGTTTTCATACAAGGAATTGAAAGAGGCTACCGAGAACTTCTCTAGGAAGCTCGGAGAGGGAGGATTTGGGTCGGTTTTCGAGGGGAAAATTGGCGACGAAAAGATCGCCGTGAAGCGTTTGGATGGGATAGGCCAAGGGAGGAAAGAATTTTTAGCCGAGGTTGAGACTATTGGTAGCATTCACCACATTAACCTAGCAAAGATGGTTGGATTTTGTGCTGAGAAAACGCATAGGCTTCTTGTTTACGAATTCATGTGCAACGGCTCGCTTGATAAATGGATCTTCAATGCGGATCGAATCTCCCTTCTTGATTGGCATACTCGGCGCAAAATCATCTTAGACATAGCAAGGGGTCTTTCGTATCTTCACGAAGAGTGCAGGCAAAAGATTGCCCACTTAGACATCAAGCCGCAAAATATCCTCTTGGACCAAAATCTCAATGCTAAAGTATCCGATTTTGGATTATCGAAGCTAATCGACAGAGATCAAAGCCAGGTAATGACTCGAATGAGAGGCACGCCGGGGTACCTAGCGCCGGAGTGGTTGACTTCGAAGATCACAGAAAAGGTCGACATCTATAGCTTTGGTATCGTCGTAATGGAGATTTTGTGTGGGAGAAAGAACTTGGATTATTCTCAGCCTGAAGAGAGTATTCATCTAATTAGCTTGTTGCAAGAGAAAGTTAAAGCCGGTCGGTTGTTGGATATAGTCGATTGTTCCAACAAAGATATAAAGTTGCCCGAAGAAGAAGTGATTGAAATGATGAAACTCGCGATGTGGTGCCTGCAGATCGATAGTAGTAGAAGGCCTCCGATGTCTACAGTAGTGAAGGTTCTGGAAGGAGCGACCGGTGTGGAAACTAGTCTTGAATACGATTTTGTAGCTACTAGTACAGTAATGTCTAGCGGAGACGATCGTCCAGGCTCTTTGTTTGTTCCTCCTGCATCAGTTTTATCAGAACCTAGGTGAATAAAATAATTTATGTGAGCCTGCAATTGCGGTTCCATAGCATTTACATTTAATGCACAAGAAATTGTTCTATAGGCCAAGCAGTATTTTCCAAGCTAATTGTACCATAGAGGTTTTGATTCAATTAATGTGTCCAGTTTCTCAATTTGCTTTTGTATGATTTATACGTTAAACTATATTGTGGAATTTGATTATAACAATATAAAAAATCGAGGTAAAAAAGTATGGTAAATTAAGGTTTGAAGATTAAATATGACGTACCATCTACTTGGAGGACCAAAACTGTAATTTATTCCTAAAAATCATATTTTACTAACCGTTTCTAACGCAAGCGGTAAGGAACTTGGTAGTTGGTATCTAAAAGTCTCAAGTTCAAATCCTAATTGATTCACATTTTCAGCTAAATTTATTTCTAAATGAAGTAAACGAAGTGGGTATATTGCTACCTATCTCTCAAAAAAATAAATATCACAATAAAAAAAATGAATAAAAGTTGGTGGTTGTAAAATAGTTCACTTAACCGCATGGAAGAAACAGAATTGATCTTCTTTTTTTTTTTTTTTATAAGCCCAGGGGATTAAGCCTTCTTATGTATTTAAATTTGGGTCTAAGGATTTAGGCTTAATTTGAAATTTTATATCTTAAAATGTTTTAAAAATTTTGAAATTTTTAAAATTTTTCTCATTCAATATTGAGAAAAAGTGATGAAATTTGCCATGAAAATTTTTTTGTAATCTTCCCAATTGATAGTTGATGAATATGGGCTGCATATCCAACAATCAATCCCACAATCCCTAGGGATAACTAGCAAACAAGATCAGTGCAAATGGTTTTTTTGACTAGACAACATTTTTGGTTTTCAAAGCGTGTGAGATGGTAGTGCTCAAACTTTAATTTATTTATTATTTTTTACTTAAATTTTTTTATTTTAATGCAATCAAACTTATGGTCCAATTAAGTATGTAATAGTGTTATGGTTGATGATTGATAGTAATTAAGATACAATATCACTATCAGACTTAAAACGTATCGATATTTAGTAAATAAATTAATTTAAACTGTGAGACTGCTTCACTATAATAATTCAGAATTGTTTTTTTTAAGAGATAGATAGGATGCTATCCGATTCGTTTATTTCATTTAAGAATAAACTTAGCTAGAAATATAAATCAATTAGTATTCAAACTAAACACCGGGTATCAACCATCAAATCTTTTGTCATTTACGTTAGGAACGGTCTGTATAATTTTAAAAAATTTAAGCTAAAAATTATAATGAATTAAATTTTACTAGTAAAATAATCAGTATCTCATAATTTGAGAACTAAAAGTGTAATTTACTAAAAGTACGGTCACAATTTCTCTGCTCCGGACCATTTACGCCCACCGCTTGCGATCCCAAAAAAGACAGTGAGAAGTAAGAGAAATGGAACGAAACAGTTCCTTTTATAATCAACTTTTTGTTTCTAATCCTATAACTCTCTTATTGACCGACTCATATTTTTTTTTCACTAATCTTATTAATTTCATTTTTGTTATTACTAAAATTCACACAAAAAAAAAAACTACAGGATAGGATTANCATCCAGCACACCACCGACGACATATATGCCTACATCGGGTCCATTATTTATTTCATATTTTTTATTTATCTTACTTTATATTTTAGATGAAATTAAAATATAGGGTAATTTTCAAATATCACTCATGTCACGCTTTTCTTATTTTAATATTCTATAATTTAAAGTATATCAAATTAGTATTTGTAGTTTTATTTTTATCTTTTCATCATTTTTTCATTAATATTTTATTAAATTATATACAAAAAAACTTCAGATACCTACCTAAATTTATCGAATATTTACTTCAGTATCATTTAGTTTTAACTCTGCCACTGATTTAATAAAAAAAATTAGTAGAATCGATGATAAAAAATAAAATTGAAATCACAGAGTACTAAATTGATACACTTTTAAACCACAAGATAATAAAGTTAGTAAGTGTAAAATCATTGAATTTTTTTTCTAAAGTATACGATGAAACAAGTAGCTGGTGTAGAGCAGAAGATTGATACCAGATATGTGCGCGTGAATGCACCGAGAGCAGGCAATGACCATTCTAGCTAGTGTGAATATTCTAATAAAGCAATGTATAGATCGGCTCATGGATCTTGAATTTTCCACCCCACCCACTAATCCACCACCACCACCACCACCACCATGTGGCTTCTCCGGCGCCGTTGCCTCTTCCTCCTCGAGATTGCCTCCTGCTTTCTCCTCAGCTTTCTCCGCGCACACGCCAATCCCTACGACTATCCGACCGCCAACCTCTCCACCGTGTGGACCAACAACCCCTCCGCCCTCCGCGACTACTTCACCTACGCCGACGGCTCCTCCGTCCGCACCATCCTTCTCCGCATGGAACCCTCCGGATACAGCCCATCCTTCGCCTGCGGCTTCTTCTGCGTCGCCCCTTGCGACGCCTTCCTCTTCTCCGTATTCATCGTCGACACCGACAGCGGCGGCTTCCTCAGCAACCCCCCCAATGCTGCCCCGCAGGTCGTCTGGTCCGCCAACCGCGCCCGCCCCGTCCGCGAGAACGCCACGCTCCAGCTCACCCAAGCCGGCGACTTGATTCTCCGCGACGTCGACAACTCCCTCGTATGGTCCACGAACACGTCGAACGAACGCGTTACAGGTCTTAACCTCACGGAAGCCGGAAACTTGCTGCTCTTCGATCGCGCCAACGGCCCTGTCTGGCAGTCCTTCGACCACCCCACCGACACGCTCGTCATCGGCCAGTCACTTTCCGAAGGGATGCGCCTCACTGCCAACGTCTCCGCCACGAATTTCACCGAAAACAGACTCTACCTCGCCGTCTTCCGCGACGGTTTCCGCGCCTACGTCGACTCCGATCCCCCGCAGCTCTACTACGAGTACGGCATCACCGGAGCGAAAGCCGTGAACAAGTCGGCGTCCGTCACCTTCACCAACGGTAGCCTGTCGGTCTTTGTTCCCTTCACACAACCAGGCGTGCCCAACACGTCGATCTCGCTACCCCCGGCGAACCTGGCTCAGTACATGAGGTTCGATTCTGACGGGCACTTGAGGCTCTACGATAATAGCATCGCTGGGTGGAGGGCGGTGCAGGACGTGCTCGATGTGTACCCCGACAACTGCGCTTATCCGACGGTGTGCGGTGATTACGGCATTTGCACGGATGGCGGACAATGCAGCTGCCCTTCGACTGACTATTTCCGGCAAGTCAACGACCGGGAAGCTAATCTCGGTTGCGAGCCGTTGACTCCTTTATCTTGTGAATTTTCATATGATCATGAATTGTTGCCTCTCACTAACGTCTCTTACTTCAATTATGTCGACCCCGATGCGGCCGCGTTTCAGAGTATGGTCAGCGAAGAGAGTTGCAGGACGGCTTGTTTGAAGAATTGTTCGTGCAAAGCCGCGTTTTTTCAGTTCGGTGGGGGAAATACTTCTCATGGTAGCTGCTTCTTGCCGTCGGAGATTTTCTCGATGCAGACGAATCAGCCGGCGATAAGTCATTACAGTTCTTCTGCATACGTTAAGGTGCAGAGAATCCCCTCACCCCCTGCTTCTGCCCCTTCAAAAAGCCCGGATTTTACTAAGAAGCAGTCTAAAACAGGAATTGTGCTGGGTATCGTGCTACCTGGAGTTTTCATAGTGTTAATTATCATTGCAATTGTGCTCGGGCTAAGGAGATGCAATAAAGAGGAAGGGGACGAGGAGGAACTTTTGGATCGAGTCCCGGGAATGCCAAAGCGGTTCTCATACAAGGAATTGAAAGAGGCTACTGAGAACTTCTCTAGGAAGCTCGGAGAGGGGGGATTTGGGTCGGTTTTCGAGGGGAAAATTGGCGACGAAAAGATCGCCGTGAAGCGTTTGGATGGGATAGGCCAAGGGAAGAAAGAATTTTTAGCCGAGGTTGAGACTATTGGTAGCATTCACCACATTAACCTAGCAAAGATGGTTGGATTTTGTGCTGAGAAAACGCATAGGCTTCTTGTTTACGAATTCATGTGCAACGGCTCGCTTGATAAATGGATCTTCAATGCGGATCGAATCTCCCTTCTTGATTGGCATACTCGGCGCAAAATTATCTTAGACATAGCAAGGGGTCTTTCGTATCTCCACGAAGAGTGTAGGCAAAAGATTGCTCACTTAGACATCAAGCCGCAAAATATCCTCTTGAACGAAAATCTCAATGCTAAAGTATCTGATTTTGGATTAGCGAAGCTAATCGACAGAGATCAAAGCCAGGTAATGACTCGAATGAGAGGCACACCCGGGTACTTAGCACCGGAATGGTTGACTTCGAAGATCACAGAAAAGGTCGACATCTATAGCTTTGGTATTGTTGTAATGGAGATTTTGTGTGGGAGAAAGAACTTGGATTACTCTCAGCCTGAAGAGAGTATACATCTAATTAGCTTGTTGCAAGAGAAAGCTAAAGCCGGTCGGTTGTTAGATATAGTCGATTGTTCCAACGAAGATATAAAGTGGCCTGAAGATGAAGTTATCGAAATGATGAAACTTGCGATGTGGTGCCTGCAGATCGATAGTAGTAGAAGGCCTCCAATGTCTACAGTAGTGAAGGTTCTGGAAGGAGCGACCGGTGTGGAAACTAGTCTTAAATACGATTTTGTAGCTACTAGTACAGTAACGTCTAGCGGAGATGATCGTCTACACTCTTTGTTTGTTCCTTCTGCATCAGTTTTATCAGGACCTAGGTGAAAAAATAATTTATGTGAGCTTGCAATTGCGGTTCCATATCATTTACATTTAATGCACAAGAAATTGTTCTATAGGCTATGTTCAATTTTCCAAGCTAATTGTACTATATAGGTTTTGATTTTATTTCTCAATCTGAATTTGTATGACTTATATGCTGAGCTGAGTTAAGACGAAATCAATTTTCCTTTTGTCACTGCTTGTCATTGATTGGATAAAAATAAAATCGAAATCAAACATCTTTCCACATATTGCCTGTTTGGGGATATTGTGAAACAACCGTTGTACTCTAAAAACTTAAACTGTTAGAGAACGGTGTTTAAACATTTTTATATTTAATACTCCCCCTCACGTCTGGGCTCGAGACTTTTTAATCGGCCCATAACGTGGACTTGAATTAAATGAGAGGAAATTAATATGCTAGAAGTCTGACGTGACTCGAACTCAGGACCTCCTGCTCTGATACCATGTGAAACAACCGTTGTACTCTAAAAGCTTAAACGGTTAGAGAACGGTGTTTAAACATTTTTATATTTAACATATATAACGGAAGTTAATAATTGTAGGGAGAGAAACAGTAGGAAACAGAAGAAGGTGATGTACGATATCGACGGAGGTGTATTATGAGGTGCAGTTCTAACTTCATATTTTTCTGATTCATGCTTCAATTTATTGATTATTTTCGATTTATTCCGAGATAAAGCATATTATTATTGCTTAACAAGGAGGAAATTTGAAGATGCGCCAAACATTGATGAGAAGCTAACTACGTAAGTAAGAAATTTAAAAATTTAGCTATAAAAATATTAATTTTGAAAGTTTTAAAAACCAACTATATAGTAGGAAGATATTTTAAAATTTAGGTCTGTGCGACTAAGTAGTAGGAATAATAAATGAATGAAATGATTAGAGGGTAAGAAAAATAAATGATGTGGTGTTAGGATGGGTGGATGAGTGAAATGTCCTAAATACCCTCAAATAAAAAAAAATGGATGGTTAAGAAACTTTTTGACAAAATAAAAAATAGCCGGCCTGGTCCTCAGACTCACAAAGATTACAATAGAATATAGATACCTAAGTACATTGAATTCAAGTGTAGAGTTATTATATTTTTGAAAAAATAAATAAATTGATACTTTCGATTTTTTAATTATTATATTAAAAATTATAGAGTTGAGATGATAGTGTTTCCTTTCTAGAGATTAGTATATAGTTTTTTCAAAATTATAGTATTAACCAAAGAACTAGAAATAATCAAAATATTAATTTCAGGGTTAAAAAATTCAAAGCACCACATGAATGGTACTTCCGAAAGTACCAAATTAGTCGGACTCTTCGATTCATTAATGCTTTAATATTCAACTAGTAGAAAAAAAAAAAAAAAACCAAGCGTCCTTAGCACAAATGGCAAAGAGTTTAGTTGTTGGTATTGATCGGGTTCAAAGTTTAAAGTCTAATTGTTTTATATTTTTAACTAAAATTTATTTTTTAAAAAATAAACGAAATGAATAATATGTTATTTTTATTCTCTTTAAAAAAATAGACAAAAAAAAAATAATGGTTAAAATTTGCAAATCTGCCTTAGCTGCCACGTAAGAGATCTAATTAACAAAACCGCGTGCCGCATGACGAACATTGGAACGAGGTTTGACATCGAATGATGTTAGCAACGTAGGACAAGGAATTTCTTTTTTCCTTTTTTTTTTTTTTTTTTTTTTTATTTTTTCTGAGTACGGGACCAAAAAGAAATCGTTATCTTCAAATCATCATGTATCTGAAAAGTCAAACATGTCCATGCCTGAGTTGTTTTTTTTTTTTTTTTTTTTTGAAAGATAGGTAGTACGTTATTCGTTTTGTTTATTTAATTTAGAAATAAATTTAGCTGAAAATATGAATCAACTAAGATTCGAACTTGGGTCTCGGATACCAACCATTAAATTTTTTGCCACTTGCTCTAAGGACAGTTGATCACGCCTGAGTTGTTTAACTCAAATGAGGAGTGATTGATGTTTAAATGACAAACAATACAACAAGTTTGCAATATAGAAACAAATGATATTCGATTTATAAAAAAACTGCGCACTATTTTTTTAATGCTAATCTTTATGTTTCATAAAGCATATATATCTAATTAACTCTTTTCTGATTTAAATTTCTTTAATAAAATTTTGGACGTGGGTCCTCCACATGATGCTTTTATGCCAACAAAATGCGGCAGCAAGCTACAGTTAATCGCACCACTAGCCGGCAACTTTTTATCCTATATAATTAAAATTTTAAGTTTACTATGTATTTAAATTAAATTTTATTGCTCAATTTTTTGTTAAATATAATAAAAACTATCTGTATACTAAGATTTGGTAATGATTGGGCCAATAATACAGCAAATATACTGACGAAATAATTTTCATTAAAGTCAATAATATTTTTAGTGGCAAAACTTGACTAAAATAACAAATTAAAATTAAAAATATGACCATATATAGTTTAACCGTACATTTCTTTTGAGGTATATATCATATATCCATTTTATGAGTAGAATGATTTTTTCCGCTATATTGAGATAATGAATAGAAAAACTTCACTTTTTTTTTTTTTTTAAGAGAAAAATAGCATGCTACCCACTTTATTTATTTATCAGATAAATTTAGCTATAGTGCTTGAGACAACGCGGTCTTAGAAAACATAAAAGGCAACCAAAATAAAAAAGACAAATAGAAATTAAAATAAAAAACTATACAAATATCACAAAATTGATACTTGTACTCCTCACCGAAAAACTTCACCTGTTGATGGGATAAGATGTATGACTCACTCAAAAACTTCACCTGTTGATGGGATAAGATGTATGATTTACCTTCATTTTCTAGTGTAGTGAATAATATTGATAAAGAAAAAGCTAAATTATGCTTTCCATCCTTAAACTACAAGACACCTAACATTTTTGTTTTCAAACTAATTTATTGTAATTTGTGATTTAAAAATTTAAATTATTATANGATGTATGACTCACTCAAAAACTTCACCTGTTGATGGGATAAGATGTATGATTTACCTTCATTTTCTAGTGTAGTGAATAATATTGATAAAGAAAAAGCTAAATTATGCTTTCCATCCTTAAACTACAAGACACCTAACATTTTTGTTTTCAAACTAATTTATTGTAATTTGTGATTTAAAAATTTAAATTATTATAATAAAGTCTCGCAAGCTAATATGATTGGTTAAATATTAATAAATTATTAATGTAGAAGTAATATAATATTTTTTTAACTATCGTATTATTGATTCTATTTTTTACACATCATTTATATGTTAATAATTTATTAATATTTATCCAACTAAATTATATCATAAAATTTTATTATAATAATTAAAATTTAAAATTATAAATTAAAATAAGTTAAAGCTTGATGATCAAAATGTCCCGTGAGCCATAGTTAGAGGATAAAAAATGTAACATACCCAGTAAGAAATGACCGGCGAAAATGAAAAGGGAGTAATGAGAGAGATATAAATAAGTAATATATTTATTCAACGTAGACCGGGTCTGCCACACATCAGAACTTGATCATCTAAGACCGGGTCCGTCGCTGTTTAGACTTTTTCCTCATTTTACCTGCCCCGTACATCATAGTATCATACAACCCCAACGGAGACTATTGCTTGCACAGAAAAATCAGTACATCACCACGCATATTATCTTATTATTTACAGTCCATTTCACTGTATCTTTCACACGTACCTCTAATACTCCGGACGCTACAATCAGAATGCAACGTCTAACCTACTTGGCGGCAATCTGGTGGGTCATCTGGACGGAACGCAACGACACTATTTTCCGTGAGTACCTCCCTAATGCTACCAGGGCTCTTGAGCGCGTATCTAACTTGATGATTGCTTGGACTTCTATATTTTAAAGTCTCACTTGTTCGACCTATACTTTCTACATTCGCTCTTGTTTCCTTTCTTCTCCTTTTCCTTCTTCTTTTTTGCTTTTTTTAGGAGGCCCTGGCTGCTTCCAATATGTAAGCCTAGTTCATTTCGCTTGATGAATGAAGCGGGTAGCTTGCTACCTCATTCTCAAAAAAAAAAAAAAACAAAAAAAAACAAAAATATAAAAAAATTTTAAGTACTATCTACGTGATTTTATATTTTTTTATTTTAGTATTCTATAATTTAATTTAAAGTGTATCAATTTAATATTTTATAATTATAATTATAATTTTATTTTTTATTATTAATTTTATTAATTTTTTTTATTAAATCAGTAATAATATTAAAACTAAATGGTACTACAATGAATATTCGATAAATCTAAATAGAGTATCTCAAGATTTTTGTATATAATTTAATAAAATATTAACGGAGAAGCTGAAAAAAAAAATACTAACTTGATACACTTTAAATCATATTGTACTAAATTAAGAAAAATATAAAACTACATAAATAATATTTGAACTGTACCCTAAAATATATAATGATGAATCAATAGCTGCTGTAGAGTAATGTCAAAAAAAAAAAAAAAAAAAAAAAAAACTGTATAAATCACCGAGCTAGAACAGGTAATAACCGTTTTACAGATCAGCTCGATCGTTGCTCCATTTTCCCCACCAGTTGAGAACTACCATGAGGCTTCTCCGGCGCCGCTGCCTCTCCCTCCTTGCGATCGCCTCCTGCTTTCTCCTCAGCTTTCTCCGCCCGCATGCCAATCCCTGCGACTACCCCACCGCCGGCCTCTCCACCGTGTGGACCAACAACCCTTCCATCCTCCGCCAAAGCGTCGCCTTCCCCGACGGCGCCTCCGTCCGCGCCATCCTTCTCCGCATCGACCCCTCCGGATTCGGCCCATCCTTCGCCTGCGGCTTCTTCCGCGTCGCCTCTTGCGACGCATTCGTCTTCTCCATATTCATCGTGCACAGCCATGACGGCAGCTTTATCACCAACTCTGCTATCGCATCCCCGCAGGTCGTCTGGACAGCCAACCGCGACCGCCCCGTCGGCGACAACGCCACGCTCCAGCTCACCGAAACCGGCGACTTAGTTCTCCGCGACGTCGATGACACCCTCGTGTGGTCCACGAACACGTCGAACAAACACGCGGCGGGTCTAAACCTCACGGAAGCGGGAAACTTACTGCTCTTTGATCGCGCCAACGCTTCCGTCTGGCAGTCCTTCGACCACCCCACCGACACGCTCGTCATCGGCCAGTCACTTTCCGAAGGGATGCGACTCACTGCCGACGTCTCCGCCGCGAATTACACCAGAAGCAGATTCTACCTCACCGTCTTCCCCGACGGTCTCCGCGCCTACGTCGACTCCGATCCGCCGCAGCTCTACTACCGGAAAGGCATCACCACAGTGAAAGCCGGGAGCAAGCCGACGTATGTTACCTTCACGAACGGCAGCCTATCAGTCTTTGTTTCCTTCAAGCAACCCGGCAAGCCCGACATAACGATTCCGCTAACCCCGGCGGAGTCGGCTCAGTACATGAGATTCGAGTCCGACGGGCACTTGAGGCTCTACGACTGGAGCGCCGCCGGGTGGAGGATGGTGAAGGACCTGCTCGAAGTGTACCCTGACGACTGCGCGTATCCGACGGTGTGCGGCGATTACGGCGTTTGCACGAAGGGTAAACAATGCAGCTGCCCTTCGACGGACTATTTCCGGCAAGTCAACGACCGGGAAGCTAAGCTCGGTTGTGAGCCGTTGACTCCTTTATCTTGTGAATTTTCACATGATCATGATTTGTTAACTCTCAATAATGTCTCTTATTTCAATTACATCGACACCGATGCGACCGCGTTTCGGAGTATCAGTGAAGAGAGTTGCAGGACGGCTTGTTTGAGGAATTGTTCGTGTAAAGCCGCGTTTTTTCAGTTCGGTGGGGGAAATGCTTCTGATGGGAACTGCTTCTTGCCCTCGGAGATTTTCTCGTTGCAGACGAATCAACTGGCGATAAGTTATTACAGTTCTTCTGCGCATGTTAAGGTGCAGAGAATCCCCTTATCCCCTGCTTCTGCTCCTGCGAAAAGCCCGCCTCCAATTACGAAGGACATTGATGCAGGAGTTCCAGTAGTTGTTATTCTAGGAGTTGGAGTTTCCTTAGCGTTTGTTATCATTGTAATTGTGTTTGGGGTAAGGAGATGGAAGAGAGCGGAAGAGGATGGGGAACTTTTCGATCTAGTCCCAGGAATGCCGAAACGGTTTTCATACAAAGAATTGAAAGAGGCTACAGGGAACTTCTCCAAGAAGCTCGGAGAAGGAGGATTTGGGTCGGTTTTTGAGGGGAAAATAGGCGACGAAAAGATTGCCGTGAAGCGTTTGGATTGGATCGGTCAAGGAAAGAAAGAATTTTTAGCTGAGGTCGAGACGATCGGTAGTATTCACCACCTTAATCTTGTAAAACTGGTTGGATTCTGCGTGGAGCGAACGCATAGGCTTCTTGTTTACGAATTCATGTGCAACGGCTCGCTTGATAAATGGATCTTTAGTGCGAATCGAACTCCCGTTCTTGATTGGCATACGCGGCGGAAAATTATCTTAGACATAGCAAGGGGTCTTTCGTATCTTCACGAAGAGTGCAGGCAAAAGATTGCCCACTTAGACATCAAGCCGCAAAATATTCTCTTAGACAAAAAGCTCAATGCTAAGGTTTCCGATTTTGGACTATCGAAACTCATAGATAGAGATCAAAGCCAAGTAATGACTCGAATAAGAGGCACGCCGGGGTACTTAGCGCCAGAATGGTTGACTTTGAAAATAACAGAAAAGGTTGATATCTATAGCTTTGGTGTTGTTATAATGGAGATTGTGTGCGGGAGAAAGAACTTGGATTACTCTCAGCCCGAAGAGAGTGTTCATCTGATTAGCTTATTGCAAGAGAAAGTTAAAGCCAATCGGTTGCTAGATGTAGTCGATTGTTACGACGACGATATAAAATTGAATGAGGGAGAAGTGATTGAAATGATCAAGCTTGCGATGTGGTGCCTGCAAATCGATAGTAGCGTAAGGCCTCCGATGTCTACAGTAGTGAGGGTTTTGGAAGGCACGGTGGGTGTAGAAACTAGTCTTGCATACAATTTCGTAGCTACTAGTACAGCAATGTCTAGCAAAGATGATACTTTGGATTCTTTGTTTGTGCCTTCTGCATCAGTTTTATCAGGACCTAGGTGACAACCTGATCTGTATGGTCTCGTAATTGTTGTTTCGTGGCGTTCATATATAATGCACGATGTAATGTAACCGCTTTTGATTTGTATCTATACTCCAGCTTTAATACATACTACTAGGCTCAGCTATTAGCCACCTCTGCAAATTCTTATAACCTTTAATGGAACTTATAGGGCTGAGGCAGCACAACTTTATCCAAAAAGAAAAATAAAAGAAAATTGTACTGCACCCTCTCGGTTCTAGGTTTTGATTAAATTGATTAGTTCAAATTCTCATTCTGAATTTGTATGATTTATATGCCGAGCGGAGTTTAAAATAGGGTCAAAATCAAACATGTCTTGTGTTAAAACATTTTTAGGTGTAAAATTTGAACAATGAACAAGGCGATGAAGTCACATCTTTCCATTGCCCCGTTAAGGGATATAATGGAAGTTATTGTAGGGAGAGCACCTGATAAAACAGAAACGATGATGTACAATATGTTGGTAAAGATGTATTTCGAGATGACTTGTCAACTCCATATTTTCTGATTCATATCTCAAGTTTTTGTTGCTAATGATCGGCTCGGAGGAATTAATTGGCTCGCTTATTTTCCTTACAAATAAGAACTTACAAAAATATGCAGATATCCACAAATCTAAAATCTAAAATCCAAATATGCCCAAGATTCAAAAAAGAAGAAAGGGAAGGAAATCCAAACAGGCCCTAGAGATTTTGAAGTTATAAATGAATTGTTTTTTTTTTTTTCCTGAGAAAAATAAATTTACATGGGCTTATCCTACTTATTGGGCCTCCCTCCGGCCCACATGCACCAACGAGCTAGCCCAAGTCCACGTAGTACGCCACACGTTTCGGACTCGCACGCACCGTGCCGATATTCGTGCGTGCTCTTAGGACGCCCCTCGCCCCCCTCGATCGAAGCGACGATACCCTCGCACTCGTGCGAGAACGCCACCATAAAAGGCCCCAGCAAAAAAGGCTAAGGGCACCGAAGAAAAAGGCGGGAAACGAAGCCCTCTCCGCTCGAAATTTCTCCCCATCTTTCCCGCGCCCCGCCCTCCTCTCTTCGATCGGGGCTCAGATCCCGACCTTTGTTGCCCTAATCCATGGCGGAAGGTGTAGATCTCGATCTTCTACCCCAGATCCTCTCCCTCGCCTCCGATCGACTCCAAGTGGTGAGTTGATCCCTGTTACAGGAGGTTTCTAGTTGATATTTCCTTGATTTTGATTCGTATTCTATGATTTATGGTCCTATTCTTGTGTATAATCCTATGCATAGGAATGTGTATTTGAAGAATTAGGGTTTGATTCATGCAATTTTAGGGATATTGAAGTGATTCTAAAATGGAATATTAGGATTCTGTTTGGGGAGTGAGATGGGAATCGTGTTCGTGATGACTTGCTAGTATGAGAATTGGATTCGCAGCATTGTTCTTCGTAATTGTTCTTTATTCCAAAATTTTAGATTTCTGTTAAGGTTTCTTTGCCTTCGAACGGCTTATTATTGTCAATTCAGCTGGCAAGCGGAATCTGGTTGGTTGAACGACATGTTTTCAAGTTGAAAGGAGAAATTTTGCATGTTTTAATATCCTGTGATCAGGAAAGAACCTTATAATGTCTTTCACTCCTTACTTGTATACTGTGTGACTTTCTGTTGTTATTACTGTGACTTCACTTTTTATTCTTCTTGCGGTGGACGCCTGTAGGCAATTAATGTGAAGACCTTGGCTCCTCGATCTTTCCTTAATGCTGTAGATGTTATCTATTTGCCTTCAGTAACCAGTGAATTTGATTTGATTTCCTGTGTTTTGCTCTAAGCTTTCGCCATTATGTTGCAGATTACGTATAAGTGGCTCAGTCGCAACTTTTCAATTTCCTCAAATTGCGCCAAGGGGTACACATTTTTTTTATTTTTCACACTCTAGATGTTGTTGTATGTAATATGGTCAGTAATTTCCTCAGTCATTGCTTTCAGGCTGCTTCAGGAATTCGTTAAGAAACATGGGGAAGAGTTAGAAGTGATATACACATTGTCTGGATGGTTAAAGAGCAACCCTCAAACCTACTGTGTCAAGCTTGCTTCAGGTCTTAAACTTGAGGGTAATATGAACTTGTGAGAACAACTTCAACACAAGGCATCTCTCATTTCTAGTCTAGCTTCTAGAACATTCTTCATTCGTGGCTCCATAATTTGAATTTCCTTATAGGCTTTCTTTTTTCCTTAAGCATAATAAGAAGAAAAGAAAAGAAGGATGTCCTCTTGAACTGGTTGATTGCTATCACCTTTGATTGGCAAGTTTTTTTCTTTCACTCTTATATGGAACTTGCTTCTTCGGATTTTGGCCAGGTGAATTTGCAATTGGGAGCACATGTACTGCTCCTAATGGGGCCAAGTCAAAATAAATTGGATATTAGTATCTGTGCTAGTTAATATTGTTCCTTATATTGTACTTATTGGCATTGTTCATGGTCTAAGAATTGACATTGTTTATTGTATTTAGAAAAGATTGCATTTTCATATTGTTCAATAACACCGATTCTCTTTAACAAAAGCTATGGAGAGAAAAGTGTAATCTTATATGTTTAACAAAACAATACAAAATTTGAATTCCTAGCAACTTCGATGCAAAAGTGAGAGGAAAAGTATATAAAAAGTGAAATGGAAGTCAAGCTACATGAATGGAAATCCAACCCTTATTGATGTTTTGCGCTGCGATTGTGGGTTAGCATAGCATGTCACTTATAATCTTCTGAGATATTGAACTCTTTATTTGCTTGCAGATGTGAGGAAGGAATTTAAAGATACCTGTTCAATTCAGGTTTATAGCGTCCAGGCTTGCATCCCAAAGGATGTTGCAGTGCTTTGGAGTGCGGAGTTTGTGCAAGCAGAAGAGCTCTTTAATGAGCCCTCGAATGAAGAAAATTGCTTGAGGGATAATAGGTAAATTATTCCTCTCTTGTTTAGTTATTTATTATAGAAAACCTATAGTCAATAGGTTTTTCATAGCACTTTGATATTTACAAATGTATGTGCATTTTGCACTTATAGCATATATAACCCTCATACGTACATATTCTCATTGGAAATTCCAAATTTCTGTATATAAACCTAAAGTAGGTCTTGTTCTTCTGATATAGGCATTCTAGTTATGCCTTCTTTGAATTTATTTTTAAGTGTAGGTGAAATCAGAACACCTAGAAACTTCTGAAATTTAAAAACCTGCAGCCATAAATTCACTCCAATATTGTGTACGGTCGGTCTATCTTGATTTTTAGATTAATCTTTGTGAAATGTACATAAAATACTTGAAAGAACTTAGTTAAAGAAGTATGATGGTTCAATTCTAATTTGGTGATGTCGCCAAGTTGAAAATCTGACCATTGGAAGAATATGATGTGATTTTGGGTTTAAAAATAAATAGGCAAGGGCTTATGTGCAAAAACTCCTCCATGTCATTGAACGTATTGTTAGCTTTATCATAGTTTCATCTCCGCTTTATTGATCTCTGTGGAATCTTAATTTAGGTTTTGTGGTGTTTCAAATTCCTTTGTCAAGCGTACTGTCAATGGGAAACACGTCAGCCCCACCCCACCAAAGCCTGTGATAGCTACAGGAGCAGCTTGGCAATCTAAATCTAGTAGTATTCTAAAAGACCAGACTGTTCATGTTCAACCTCCACAACAAGGACTATCAGGACAATCGAGTTCAAAGCATGAGTCAACTGACAAAAGTGATATCGCCACTTCAGCAAATATTAACACAGCAAATAAGCTGCCTCCTGTTAAAGAACCAACTGTTGCTGTTCTGACTAGCAAGCAAAAAGACCAAAACGGGAAGGACTCATTAGGAAATACTGGATCGCTAGCTAGTCTGTGGGGTCGTGCATCAGCAAAATCAAAGCCACCAAATTCTGCTACAGAAACTACTAATGATATTCCCAGTGTTTCTGGTAAACAAAGTGGTGTTGCCATATCCTGCCTTGTACTATTCTGTTTTGATTGAATATGAAGTGGTTTCTATGCAAATCTAAAGCTAGCTTGTTATATACTTGCTGATTTTCTTCCTGTTTTTGCCTACTGCTATATTCAGTGACAGCTGAAGCTCAAATACGTGCAAAAGAAGCAGCAAATGCTGCTAGCAGTGATGATGAACATGATGCGAATTTGAGGAGGGAATCAAATCATGCAAGTGGTAGAAAGAGGAGGGTTGTTTTTGATTTTTCAGATGATGATGATGAGGAAAATGTAGTTAGCCTTGCATCTCCAGATTCTCCTAAAAAGCATGTAGCAGCTGCCTCGACTAATGCTGAGAACTTGACTCTGAAGGAAACAAGTTTAGCACAGAAAAGAGAGACTCTGGAGAAAAGGCAAGAGAATGTTAAGGGCCTGAATTCAGACTTGTCATCAAAAGCTAACATGAGTAGTGGGGGCAATAGTAGCAATGGAGGCATTACCTTAAAATTGAAGAATCAGAGTGACAACTCAGAACCAAATGCAAATGAAAATAATACAGATCAGACCACCAATGCTGCTTCTGCCTCACCCAAGAGGAGGAAAGTGTTGAAGACACGGATTGATGAGCGAGGAAGAGAAGGTGCTTTATTATACTCTTTTTTCATGATCAGTTACTTTATCATACTTACCTCTTCAATTGTCTAAGGAATGCTTGTCAGTGGTGTTCCTTGCTCAGGCCTGTATTCTTTCCACTGTGGATATTTCCCTCAAGGAACTTTCATGACTGCCCACAAAAGCATGTAATTCTATCTTATTGCGTACAAGAACCTTGAGCTCATAGGATGCAAAATGATATACTACATTTGGTGTGGGCATGATATCGTTTAAGTATTTCAATGGTGAATTGGTGATTACAATTTAGCATTCATTAAAGCAATTTTATATGAAGCGTGCAGTCATTCAACAGTATCTTTTTAAGGAATCATTCATTCCACAATATGTTGTTTTAGGATGTTTAAGAATATAGATATTGCTTACTAGTTGATATTTGGTATAAGAGAACAGTATGAGGTACCCTTCTTCTGTCATCTGAACTTTATTTTACTTGTCTGCTGAATACTACCTTTTTCATGTCTAGCATCAGTTATCGAAAGATAGTTTGTTAACAATGTCCAGGAAATCTATACTGGAAGTGTTCTTTTTTGTGCCAAGTCATGGACCACTATGAGTTGGAGTGCGAACTTGAATTTAGCTTGTAGATATCTGTGTTCTTCATGATAAAATAAAGTATTTTATGGATTTGTTGGTTCTGGTTTTTGTATGGTGCTTAAATATATTGCTTGTCTTTTTGGGGTGATAGATGCTTTCCTCTTTATCTCTGTGCAAAATGCTGGATTCTTCTTACTGCTGCTAGTTATCTGAAAGAGTGAAGAGAAACTTGAGCAAATTATCCTTTTGTTTGACCAGTTGCTTGCTCTAGGTACTAGACCTGCATATTGATTTGGGTGGTCGTTTCTTGCCACCTCGTGAAGCTTAGGCCATTTAACTGTTTGTGTTTTGTAACACATGTTCAGCCCCATTTATTGGAGTAACAAGCTTCTGCATTCTATTCTGTTATTTTCTGCCTCTATCTAAACATTTCTGGTGTTATGAATCTGAATTATTTCAGTAACCGAGGTTGTTTGGGAGGGTGAATTAGCTCCAAGCGAGAAAACAGATAAGCATACTGCAACCGATAATGCTGGGAACAGGTACTTGTTGAGAAATGCAATATGTAATTTGAGGATATCTTTATATGCTGCTGACATGTATCGCCTCTTATCTTAGAAAGCAAATTTATAAACGTATTCAGCAAATCCATTTAAATTTCCAGTTACCAATCCTTAATACGAAATTTTCTGCCAAAAATTTAATTTTTCTCAGATGTTAATAGATAGGAGCAGGACAGAGAAGTATATGTGATAATCAACTTGTGGTCTAATTATGTTTGCTGTGCTACATATTATTTTACTCTATTTTGAGTCATTTGGATAAACTAAACTTCGTAAGTTCACCTTTTCTTTTCTTAAGGAGAAATTACCTTGTTTCTATCTCTCATGACGGCACCATCTCAACATCCTGAACCTATAACATCATATTTGAAAGGCTTTAATTGTCCTTTGGAATGAAAAAGTTTAAACAGGTGAAATCAGATTTCACCGAGTAATTACCTTATGTTTTTTACTACTACGTAGCAATATCTCTCTTTCAATTTGTTGAACTATCACTATAATTTACATCTTTCACAAACTGTCATTATCAGGCCTACGGCCGCTAATAAACGGCAGGCAGCTGTGAGCAGTAATCTGCCGAGCAAGACTGCTGGTAACAAGAAGCCAGCAAAGGCGGGCGGGAAGGATCCCAAGCAAGGGAACATCTTGTCCTTCTTCAGGAAAATCTGAGTGTATCTGTATGAAGTATCTTCCATAGCTTCAGCAGTCATAATTAATGTGCGGCACTGGAAAATTTTGTGGGGGTGTGTGTGAGGTGCTGCCATAAAGAGGTTGGAGCTTTGGCTTGCGGGAAATAGAGAATCTGCTGTAAGTCGACAGTCGACACTGTTTGAGATAATCTTGTTCTCCAGTGAGATCTTAATGATGATTATTATTATAACAAATCGTGCAGCATATCCATGGCGACTCAATGTTTGTTTTTGCATGACAAAAATATTATGAAATTGTGATATTGTATGGTCGTACTTATACCGACAACTGCTAACAGTTCCACTGTGATTATCAAATAGAGCGTGATCTGAGAATGCATGATATCTACTTGTCATATGATAACACCTAAAAACGTGAACGAGGAAGAAGTCGCAAAGGCTAAGGGCCTGTTTGGTTTGATGTAAAACTGTGAAAAAAAAAATTTCGTGGAAAAAATTTTTTTGGAGGAAAATAAATTTTACGCTCTCTAGCGTTTGGTTTATAAAAAAAAAAAAGAAGTATTTTTTTGTTATGGTTGTTTAGTTGTTTGTTGAAAGGAAAAAAAATTTATAAATAAAAATTATTATATATATATATATATATATATATATTATTGATATATAATAATGATCATATGAATTGAGCTGGAATATTTCTAAAAGCATCAACCTTTTGATACTTTTAAGGGCGTGTTTGGTTCGCTTCTTTTTCACCCTAGAATCGGAATCGGAATGGATTAATCCGTTTGTAAGTGTTTGGTATGCAGGAGTTCCATTCTGATTCCGACTCCCGAGTGGAACGGGGATTTTCCAATCACCCCTTTTTTCAATCCGGCCTAAGAGGCCGGATTGAAAGTTGAATCCGGACGGAATGGATATTTCTTCGGATTAAATTTATTTTTTCAATTTTTTTAATTAAAATATGAGTTTAAATTTAGAATTTTAATTTTAAAATTTAAATTTTAATTTGAACTTGAATTAAAAATTAAAATTTAATCAAGTATTTCGAATCTAACTTATGAATTTGAATTTAAATTAAATTTTAATTTATATAAAGTTTTATTCAAATTTTATTTAAAACTTAAATTAAATTTATTGATTCAAATTAAAATTTAAATTGTAATTTTAAGTTTGAATTTGAATAAATCGAAATTTAGTTTTATATTTCGAATTATCCACTCTCTTCAAAGTTTAATTTTTTTTAAAAAATAAATTTAAAATTTTGACATCATTTCAAAATTTTGATGTAAAACTTTAATATTTAATATTTAATTTAAATTTAAATTAATATATTATAAAGATAGAGTTAATATATTAATCTGATTACGTTTTTTATATTTATCTGAAACAAACACTGACAATGAAAATGATTTATTCTGATTCCGATTCAGGTGATAAACCAAGAATTAGATAATGAGTCATTCCGATTCCTATTCCAGTTTATTTCGATTCCGATTCCGATTCCGACTTCGAACCAAACACGCTCTAAGTTTCTAGCCCTTGGATCTACTCTTTAATTATTAATACTTCTTGGATCAAACACTATTTCACTTACCACCATCTACCACCATCATCTCAACCCTACATCTCTCCATCCAATGGTTAAAAATTCAAAAGCACCACCCCCTTGGTGCTTTTGAGAGTATTCTAGCTCAACTTATGATCATATTACATATATTGATATTATAATTTATACTTATAAAAAATATTTAAAATATATTATACATTAATTAAATATATAATANTTATCTTTATAATATATGAATTTAAATTTAAATTAAATATTAAATATTAAAAAATTACATCAAAATTTTGAAATAATGTCAAAATTTTAAATCCATTTTTTTTAAAAAAATAAACTTTAAAGTTGAGTGGATAATTTAAAATATGAAACTAAATTTTGATTTATTTAAATTCAAACTTAAAATCACAATCTAAATTTTAATTTGAATTTGAATAAATCGAAATTTAGTTTTATATTTCGAATTATCCACTCAACTTCGAAGTTTAATTTTTTTTAAAAAAACATAGATTTAAAATTTTGATATTATTTCAAAATTTTGATGTAAAATTTTAATATTTAATTTTTGGTTTGCATTTAAATTAATATATTATAAAGATAAAGTTAATATATTAATCTGATTACGTTTTTTATATTTATCTGAAACAAACACTGACAATGAAAATGATTTATTCTGATTCCGATTCAGGTGATAAACCAAGAATTAGATAATGAGTCATTCCGATTCCTATTCCAGTTTATTTCGATTCCGATTCCGATTCCGACTTCGAACCAAACACGCTCTAAGTTTCTAGCCCTTGGATCTACTCTTTAATTATTAATACTTCTTGGATCAAACACTATTTCACTTACCACCATCTACCACCATCATCTCAACCCTACATCTCTCCATCCAATGGTTAAAAATTCAAAAGCACCACCCCCTTGGTGCTTTTGAGAGTATTCTAGCTCAACTTATGATCATATTACATATATTGATATTATAATTTATACTTATAAAAAATATTTAAAATATATTATACATTAATTAAATATATAATATAATATATAATAATATATATTTAATACTAAAAAAATAAATTACTAGATATTTATAAATAATATTTATAAATAAAATATTATAAAATAAATATATTTATAAAATCAAAAATAAAATACTATATATATATATATGAGTGGAGGTAGAATATTTTTAGAAGTACCAAGTGGGTGGTGCTTTAAAGTTTTTAGCCCTTGGATAGAGAGATGTGAGGTTGAGATGATGGTGGTAGGTGGTGGTAGGTGGAATAGTGTTTGATCCAAGGGATATTAGTAATTATGGAGTGGATCCAAGGGTTAGAAACTTAGAAGCACCAAGTGGGTGGTGCTTCTAAAAGTATCCTAGCTCAACTTATATATATATATATATGTATATATATATAGAGAGAGAGAGAGAGAGAGAGAGAGAGAGAGAGAGAGAGAGTATTATGCTTCTGGAAGCACGGAGCCTTCTGTGCTTCCAGGTCGTTTTTGATGTTGCGACTTTCGAATTGTAGATCGGTTCCGTTAAATTTGATCTAGAGTATTTGAAGTACCTAAAAAATAAATTATGCGATTTTTCGATATTATTTGCCTAGTGAACGAAGGGGCTCAAAATCAACGGCTGAAAATAAAAATTTTACAAAACGTGATAATATGATATTAAAATTTTAGATTAAAGATATTGATCTTGTTTTATATAGTATAAAGAATTTTTTATCAAAATTTCACGTGATTTGGATATTTCTACATCGTTAAACTTACAAACGGCTCACTACGGCCATTAAAATTATTGATTTTGAGCCCTTTCGATCACTAGGCAAATGATATTGAAAAATCATAAAATTTATTTTTTAAGGTACTTCAAATACTCTAGATCAAGTTTAACGGAGCCGACCAACTATTCGAAAGTCGCAATATCGAAAACAACTTAGAAGCAAAGTAGCCTCACTCTCCCCTCTCTCTCTCTCTCTCTCTCTCTCTCTCTCTCTCTCTCTCTCTCTCTCTCTCTCTCTCTCTCTCTCTCTCTCTCTCTCTCTCTCTCTCTCTCTCTCTCTCTCTCTCTCTCTCTCTCTCTCTCTCTCTCTCTCTCTCTCTCTCTCTCTCTCTCTCTCTCTCTCTCTCTCTCTCTCTCTCTCTCTCTCTCTCTCTCTCTCTCTCTCTCTCTCTCTCTCTCTCTCTCTCTCTCTCTCTCTCTCTCTCTCTCTCTCTCTCTCTCTNGCACCTCGTGGACCGCGCACAAAGAAGCCTCCTGAGCCGCGATGGTTTTCGTTTTCCGCTCGCTGCGAGCGGAAAATGAAAACTTGGGATTTTCATAGAACACGTGAAAGATTTTTTCCTAACAACCAAACATCAATATGTAAAATTTTACATGGAAAGTGAAATTGACATTTGTGTAATCATCCGTAAGCTTAAACCACATTAATCAAGCCTCATCCAGAATACTGTCTAATCAAAACAACGAAATTTTGGAGAGAAATCAACAATATAAATAAAAACAAAGAACAAAAAACCAGTCTCTGCTGAAAAGTAGATGATGTCTAGAACCTGACATAGGCTCCCTGACATACATTCAGTCGCCGCCTCATACATATATATATATATATATATATATATATATATATTCATATCAAAGTTACCACAGACTCTTAAAACAACTTCAAGCCAAACTTCAACTTAGACATCTAATTATGTGCATGTATATACATTTAAAACAGAATGTCCAACAAAATAGCAAAGTATTCATTCATTTGGATTCATATTTATAATTCTATACCCCTTTCACCGAGCACAAATCAAAGAATTCAAGACATACTTACTGCTTAAAAATTTTGAGAGAACAGAACAGACCAGACCTATGGCACCGGCACTGATATGGCTGTCGAAACCGTCAATTCCCCGCTCTCAAAGCTCGAAACCCTTCTCAAGGAACTATTTCTTGCTAGCGTTTGGTCAATCACCCAACTACTACCTAACAACATCATTGTCGGTGCCTCACACTTCTGGCACATTTTAGTGAGCAATGCCGCCTTCCGCTTCGCCCTTTTTGTTCCTGTAAGGAAGATGTTCTGCAGCAGCCCACAAAACCCTGGCATTCGCGCCACCCTGCGAATCATCATTGACCCACCGCGGCGGCACAATTCGTGCAAAGCTGCCACCGCGTTCTCCTTTCCCTTTGGACTCCCCCTCCTCATTAGTCCCACGAGGCTTGTCACCGACCTGTCCACGGAAACCACTGCCTTGGCCACCCTCTGCTGCTTTAATAGCAGCGCCAGTGCCCCCGCCGCCTCCTCGGCCACCAACTCATTTTCAAGTGCCCCGGCCAACACAGTAACTGCCCCGAATTCCAACAAACCGACCCAGCACTCAGGGTGGGTGGAAAGATTGAAGAGAGCCATTACTGCATCCTTCCTCCCTCTCGTAGTGCCTTCCTTTAATAAATTAGCCAGTGATTCTACCGCACCCGGCTCTTCGACGATCCTTTTCTTGTACTCGTGAACCACTGACAAACTAAACAGCGTGGCGGCAGCATTCTCCCTCGCCTCCACCGTCCAACCGTTCTTCAAAACATAGACGATTAGATTCAAGCACCCTTCCTCTTCAATAATTCGGCTCTTGTTCACATCATATATCGACAAGTTGAGGAGCGCGGTCACCGCGTTCTCTTGCGCGACGGAGTTCGAAGATCGGAGTAAGCGGCAAAGGGGAGGGATGGCACCTAATTCGGCAATTGAAGCCCTATTCTCCCTTCCTGTCTTGGCCAGCAATCTGATCTCACGCGCAGCAATGGCTTTCAGCTCATCCGTTCCATCGAACAGTTGGCGAACCAACATCCGAGAGGTCAGTCTATTCATTTCGATCGAGGCCTTACTACTGCACGCAGCGGCGATGCTCTCAGCTGATCCCTCGGTGCCGTCGTGAGATTCGTAAGGTATTCCATAGGCGGCGCACCACTGAGCAATCAAGCTGCGGAGGGCTCGATTAGGAACGAGGCGAGTATGCGTGAGAATCTGGCCGGAATTAGGGCAAGTGTAGTGGCCTTCATCCATCCATTGAATAATCGAAGCACGATCATAAGTCTGACCGGTGGAGACGACCACCGGATCCCTCATCAGATCGAGCGAGATCGGGCAGCACAAGTCCTTCGGTATGGCGAAGGACGAATCGCCGCCACTGCTGAGCAACCTCGTCGTCGTCTTCAGTTTCACGGAGTCATCGCCCGAAGGCTTGATCTTCGGCTCGCCGAAGCCGAAGAGCAGGAACCTACAATACCGGGCGAGAGCGACGGCACCGCCGAGGAGGGGCAAATCGGTGTCCTCCTCAGAATTAAGAATCTGCTCCTCCAAGAACTCGATCTCGCTGCGGCACGCATCGGCGTCCCGAACCCCTAACTGGTCGACGAAGAGCGAGCGGAGATCGTCGGGGTCGGGGGCGTCGCCCCGCGCGAATTCGTCGAGGAGGGAGAAGATGCTGCGGCGGAGCTCCTCGCCGCGGGGGTCGGCGCGGAGATCGGAGTCGTGGCACTGCCTCCGGAGGAGCTCGAGCTGCTCGCGCACGTCGGCGGAGAGGCGGAGGGCGCCGAGGGGGAGCACGTCGAGGAGCGTGGCGATCTCCTGGTCCAGGTCGCGGAAGTAGCCCGAGATCTGGTTGTTGCGCACCACGACCCACAGCCGCGCGGACTGGGAGCAGTAGTCGAGGAGCATCCGGGCGCGGTATAGGAAAATGTAGAGCTCCCTCAAGCAGAGCGTGGCGGAATCGGGCGATCCGCGCGGGAACGGGGACGAGGACGAGGACGACGCGCCGTAGGACTCGCTCAGGAAATCGAAGAGGACGAGCATGACGCTCACCTTGCGGACGAGGGATCGGGCGTTCCTCCTCTGCAACGGGGGGGCCGCCGCCGCCGCCGCCGCCAAGTAGGAGGCGACGAGGCTGCGCGCGGCGGCGGAGAGGGTGCCGATAAGGGCGGCGCCGCCGAGGTCCGCCGGAGCGAAGTAGGCGCCGCCGAGGGGCGATCGCCGCCGCTGATGGGAGAGGAAATCGAAAGGCGACGACATCTGCGAGAGCTAGGATTTCGATCCCTCTCCTTCTCTCCTCTTCCTCCTCCTCGTCTTCGTCTTCCTCGGTCGAGATTAGGGTTTGGTGAAGGATTCGATCAGCGTTTACGCTTTAAAAAAAAAAAAAAAAGGGTTCGTGAATTTTTCGATCGATTAGGTTTTCGGATCTGAATCTCCTCCGCGTTGGTTGTGTGTGCTCGTGCAAATTTTTCTAACGCGAGGAAGAAAATAAGGAAGAGAACAAAAAAAAGAGAGAGGCGGTTTTCCACGGGGCGAACCTTCTTCCGGTACGTAATCTCTGCACTTAAGTAGGCAAATAAACTCAATTTGGCCTTAATATGGTTTAATTAACCATATTGGTAAAGTTCATTTGGCCTTAAAATGGTTTTAATCAACAATGTAGGTTAAATTGTACGGGCACCCTCCAAATACACGCGGTTTCGAAGTTTACATTTTTTTTTTTCCCATCAAACTATATATATATATATATATATATATATATATATATATATATATATTACTTTTAATTAATTTTTTTTTTTCTCTCGGAGCCTGGTTGTCCCACACTTGTAACTTAATTCATCAATCCAATAAATAAAGCGGGTAGCGTGCTGCCTATTTCTCAAAATAAAATTATGTCTTTGTAAAATACTTTCACAGATTAAAAAATTAGAGGACTTCGTTTTCTTTACTTACTTCTGGGGCCAACAGTCCGTGTTCTTTCTACTTTTATATCAAACTTGAGAGCACAATCTATATAAAAGTAATAGATAAAATGATATTAAGGTAGAAGTATAATCTAATATATTTTTATATTTTTAGATCAGACAGAAAAAAAAATTATAATCAATTAATTGTGCTATACAAAATATAAAATTATGTATAAAAATAAATATTATATTTTTTTAATTATTCACTCACGATTGTACGTGATGATCTAGCTCACATTCTTGAGAAATGACTAAAACAATCAAATTGTTTTGCATACATACTGCGACCAACTCAATCTAGAAAGCTTAAAAAAACTAATATTTTAAACAAATAAAATAAAATTTTCTCTATGTTACGATTTGAACAACAGCATTGTCTAGCTCAATCAAGTATTAGATCATAAATTTCTATCACTATATATTCACTACTACATCCCGACAATAAATTAAAATTTCTTATACGAATTATAGATTAAATAAATAACCACAACTGAATAGCTCAGTTAATAGATATTCTCGTTGCTCAAAATAATTATTCACACCAGCACTTAAAAAAAAAAAAAAATAATAATAATAATAATAATAAAGCAAAAGCCAATGAATGGCAGGGGTAATTTGGTAATTTCGGAGAATCATGCTTGGGTAGGTAACGTACGGTGTGGAGTGGTAATTTCGCCGGCCACGTGGAAATGGTGTAAGATAAAAGTCAACGGCTGCGCATGGCGTGTCGTTCGATGCACACGTCTTGTTTTGTTTTGGTTTGGCTTGTTTCACTGCGACCTCTCTTCTTTTATTTATTTATTTATATTATGTTTGAAAAAAACTTTAAATATTATTTTTATAGTTCATATTTTTTCACTATAGTATTATATGATTCAAAGTATATCAATTTAGTATCATATAATTTTTTTTAAATTTTTTTATTATTGATTTTACTAAATTTTTTTATTAAATCAGTAACAAAATTAAAATAAAAGAGTACTAAAGTGAATATTCTATAAAATTAGGTAGGGTATTTAAAATTTTTTGTATATAATTTAACGAAATATTAACAAAAAAACTGACAAAAAAAATAAAAATAAAATCATGTGATACTAATTTGATACACTTTAAATTACGTGATATTAAAATAAAAAAATTTAAAATTACAGAAGTGGCATTTGAAATTTGTCCTTTTTTTTTTATTGACTGTGAATAGAACTAGTAGAATACTAGAATGGCTGTGGGCTGTAGCTGTAACGCATTAGGAGTCGGTAGGAGTCAATTATTAATAAATAAATAAATAAATGAGAGGTAAAGCCATATAAATTTTAATATATCTTCATATAATTAATAAATTTATTTTTATTTTTTACAAGAAATTAAAATTAGTATTTTTTTATTTTTAATATTTTGTTTTTTTAATGAAAATACTATTTGAAAATTGGACGTCGAAATTTAACTCTTTATAGTAAGAAGGATTAAAGGCAAAAATCGAAATTAATGAAGAGGAATCTGATTCTTGGCTCTTCCTTTTGTCCATCCCAAGGTATATATCTTTTGACCAAGCAAAATTAAGATTTATTACTCTAAAAAACATAGAAGGGATAGTCCAAGATTTTTTATTTTTTATTTTTTTAATAAAGGTCGTTCGTTAACAACGTAATTTGTGCCATGTGTAAGTAAGTATCGAATCTATGAACTTAAAATGTGTGAGTAGTCCCTGCACTATCCACATATTGCAATTCCGTTCATATATTTTTCACCAAAAAACTATAAGTTTTAATTTTTTTTTTTTTCAAATATAGCATATAATATTTATTATGTAAGTAGATTTTGTGTTATATCAAGAGTAAAGAATAAATTGTTAATTTTGTGATAAAAATTAGATTTCTATTTCGAACATGTGTAAAGTGCGCTAAATGTGAAAATTAAAGCACATAAATGAATAGTATTCATGTATTTAAAATCGTTTTATTTAGAGATGATGAGAATTTGAAGGATTAGGTAGACACAGTGGAATTGGTTCACCAAATTACTTCTTCGCAACTTGATTAGTGAACGAATATGATAAATAATTTTTATTTGATTATTTATTTATTTATTTATTTTGTATGTATATGCGTGTATGTTGAGAACTGGTCCAATAGAATCTTTCCATCTAGCATTGGCTTTACTTGGAAGATAGTAGTTCCTCTTAAGCACACATTGAAATTAATTATTTTCTCTCTTTAGTAAATCTATATGTCACTAGTTCGCAGGAGCATTCTCAAGTATCGTTGAATATAAATATTAAAAATATCATTTGAGCTGAATCGAATATAATAAAATTTATTGAATATAAATTTTAAAAATATCATTCTCTGTTAACTTAAGATTTTGAAGAATAACGATTGTTTCACCTAATTTAACATAGTATTAGAACTGAAGTTCTTGAGTTTGAGTTTTGTGAAACTCCTACATGTGAGAGAACGTGTGGAATACAAATTTTTAAAACTACTACTCTCTAATAGCTTAAATTTCTGAAAAATAACGACTGTTTCACATAATTTAACAGTTATTTAATTACCTCCGCCCTAGAGTTGATTCTGAGCCATTGGGTGTATGTTTAAAGTTGACCAACCATACAAATGACACAGACATGAGGTTTTATTTATAAGGATTTATCTCGTCAAGTATTAGACTAAAAGGTTTGGACTTTATTAATTTACTTATCAGAGTTCATCTATGATACTTTTACAAGTATCATCCCCATGTTGCTATCACGTTTTTAACCATTGGATCTGCTTTTTGATTACAAATAGCCCTTGGATCAAACATTATTCCACCTACCACCACCTACTCCCATCATCTCAACTTCACATCTTTCCATCCAAGGGCTAAAAACACACAAGTATCACTTGGGTGATACTTGTAAAAGTATTCTAGCCCTACTCTACTTATCATATGTATTTGTACATAATCTTTTTACAGAAGAATTAATATTCTTGGTTGCACTTACCTTTTAATGTTTTATATGAAACCCTTTTGACTAGTACTGTTGCATTCTTAATGAACCGTACAAATTAACTAAGTTTTAAACTGATCTTGAAATGAACAATTTATATATATCTCTGTAATCGTAGCAAATATTTATTATTTTTATTAAAGACAAGTTTGTTCAACCACTAAACCAACAACTGAATCAGTACTCCTACTTAATAAGTTACTGCTATTGTGCATGCATGCTCGGACCGGTTCCATAGCAACTACAACAGGGAAAAAGAACAAATTAGTGACTTGGTGTGGATGATATATAACGATTCCTTTTTGCTTTAACTATAGATAAGGGCCATTTGGAGATGAAACCTTTTTTCTATAATAAATATTCTCGATAAGAATAATAACATATATATATATATAATAAAAACATTGCCGTCGAAATACGAAGAAAGAAAAATTATTAGACGTTATTTAGATATTGGATTTGTAATATATATTACTCTTATTAATTACACCTTTAATTATCATCTCACTAATATGACAAAAATTAACATGTCATATATATACAAACCAAAAAAAAAAAAACTTCTCTTCTTGGAGATCGAATATCTGCATTGCAGTTAGTTCTTATGCCAACATAAAATAAAAGAAGTTTATAAAAAATCAATAATGTAACATCAATTGTAGTCCTTTTCACTGGACCATTCGTTGATAAGTTGATGTATTATTTATTATTATTTTTTTATTAGCATCGTGCTAATGCTGGACAACAACCCTAATTTAAACAATTAGAGAGATTAAATTAATTAGATCTAAATTTCTGATCACACCATCTTCCGGAATAAAACAAAGAACACCGCAAATGCTCGAGCAATTCCCTTTTTCCACGTACTATATATGTCCATGTTTTCTGTTATTTCCTCTCATGTGTAATGCCATGTGTATCTCAAAATACTCGAAAAAAATTAGAGAGGTTCACAATAAAAATCGAAATCCCAATAGAAATAGAAATATAAAGAGAAAAAGAAATAGGCTGAAATTGAAAATGAAATGGTGAAAACTCATAAAATTATTTTGGTTCGTAAGAGAAATTGAAATCAAAATAATATCCAAATTAAAATACAAAAAATTAATTAAATGTTAAATTTAATTTACTCTCCGAATTTGTAATCAAAATTTGAACTCGTAATTTAAACTTAAAATTTAAATTTGAAGTCAAAAGTTAAATTTAGAAGTACATCAACATATCAAACTTATATTAGAATTTGAATTTAAATTCAAAATTTTAAAAATTAAATTTTAAGTTCATACTTCAAATTTATTTTTAAATGTATAATCTATTCTCAAATTAAATATGGACTAATACTTGAATTTAAATAATTATTTATGAAAAAATAGTTCTCAATTTCTTTCCGAATTAAAGTTAATTCTCATTTTCATGATGAAGATTCATTTTGGGATAATTCATTTTTTCTTGGAATAAAAATTAAAATGCTAATCCCTCAATTAATCATTATGATTTCCAATCTAAACCTTAAATTCATTCATATCAAATATGTCTCTATTGACTGACCGTTTCTAGCGCAAGTGGCAAAGAACTTAATAGTTGATATCCGAGACCTAAATTCGAATTCTAGTTGATTCACATTTCCAACTAAATTTATTTCTAAATGAAATAAACGAAGCGAAATATTTGTTTTTAACAGCATCCATCGTAGCGAGCAAATTCTAGTAGGAAACTAAATTGTAATATTGTGACCCAAAATCAAATATTTAAATTTAAAACACTTGATTCTTAATTGCTAAAGAGAATTTTAAGTGCAATGCCACTACAAGCTAAGACACCGTAAAGCAGTGGCCTTTTTCTTCACGTTGCGTTACTTTTTCAAATAATAATAAAATTCATGTTATTTGACACGTCTCTGGTGAGTCACCCCGACCGATTTTCTAACCAAAAACCTGCAGGCTAGAAGAACAATTTGGAAAGGGGTAATTTGCGCTTTGGTCCTCGGGCTATAAGACGCGTGATATTTTGCGCCTTAAATTTTAATTTATTATAAATTTTACGTTGTGAAATTTAATTATAATAATTTAAAAAGTTTGAACAAAATGTTAAATAATAAATTAAAATTTTAGGACTAAAATATCATACGTGCAATAGTTTGGGGATCAAAAGTGTAATTTACCCCCTTTGAAAGCTACGTAATTAGTTTCAGAAGGTTTAGAACGGTGCGCGTACGTTGCTCAATTTGAACCGGCCGACCAAAACCCGCGTGTCTCCATCCACCGTCAAATATTTCGGTTACCATCGTTATCATCGATTCATTTATCACAGATTTAATGCACAGGAAATTATTTATTTAGACCTTATTTGACAATATGATAGTCACAATTATCATGTTTGTACTAGGAAAGATTCAAAAAGTCTTAAAATGTTTACAATTTTTTCTTCTTTAATATGTTGAAATTACGGTTGCAGTCGTCACAACATGTTTTTTCTGATAACAGTTGCAACTGCAATCGCAACTTTACAATATAAAAATAATGTGTTTTTGGCCATTACATTACTAAACTAGGTTTTTAATTGATAATGAAATCGCTAACAATGGTCGATATGTTCCCCATATTTTGAATAGATGGTTAAGATTACTGGTGTGCATGAATCTTCTGTGCCACGGATTACCGGCGACAGTGACTTTGTGTGGGTATTAGATGCTTTCCATGTAATCAATACTTTTTATTTCTACATTTTAATACATTATATTTTTTTTTCTAACTTAATATTATGTTTTAAAAAAGAATGATGCCGTGACCGAAACATCTTACCTGTTATAGTTTAATATTCCCTAAAACAAAATTTTTGCACGCACGGAATATAGCTTGCGATTGTTTTACATCTGGCACACAATATGCAATCCAAAGATGACATTACATGATTCTTTGCTCTTTTATTCCAATTTTCTAAGTATATGCAAACTCAGCAGAAGAAACAAAGGAAAAAAAAGGAAAGGAAAAAAAGAAAAAAAGCACTCTTGAGTTGCAAACTTCTTCGTAGATCACTCAAAGAACAGCTATAGGATAGCGACGCAGATCAGAAAACAATAGTCAAATTGTTTGATAATGTGGGGCTTCTTGCGTTAGACCACTGCTTTGCATTAAAATCAGTGTACGCGTCTTACATGACCTCAGATCAACAAGATTAGTATGTGGTCTTGCACGTGGATCTGATCAGGCCAAAGCCAATTTGGCTTCAAAAAGTGTTATTTGAATAGAGCAGATTAAAAAAGCGCACCGTTTTTGGTGTTAGATTCATATTGTACTTGAAGCAACCCATAAACTATGAAAAATGGAAACTATAATGTCAAAAATGTTAATAAGAATGACACATCACATGCAATAGAACTAGCTTCCTCATTGAGAAAGCTTATATCTGGAAAAATATTAAAAAAATAAAAAAAAAACAACCAAGTAAGCAACTAGACAATTGAGACAACAATTCACGCAAAATCTTTACTAGGCCAATGCAATCGCCAGCTGCTTGAAGATTAAGAAAAGTGAGACAATGCATTAGCACTAAATAAGTGTTTGGTGGTCTTGATATTGCTAATATGCAGTTTTGCATCCACACTCAGTCAAAAAGCATGACATGCAAGATGAAAAAGAGATTCATATTGGTGGCTAAACTAACAACCTTAGTACCTGTAGGCACCCTCTGCACCGCCATATTTGCTCCTAATGTTGTAATGGTCAAACTTGGAAGGATCACCGTAATCCACCGACTTCATCAACTTTGGCTCCGCACCACCACCTGTTCCTAAACCAACCTCTCCACTCTTTTCTCGATAGCGATGCCTCACTCTATCCTTCTGGCCCTTCGAACTTAGCTGAGTCGTGTCTCCGGACGCACCATAAAACTCCCCAAAATCTTGTCTCTTTGAGGATCTATGCTTGCTCGGGAGAGAGGAATCCTTGAATTTGGGTGTTTTGGTACTTTTTTGGGGCTTCGGAGTAGGTTCATTGATAGTATTAGGGGCATGGATAGATTCTGACATAGCTGGAGTGGTCTTTAGCTTATGAGTTACTGGAGTTTCTTCTCTGTCCTCGGGCATGACCAGGCGGTCTTTGAGAGGGGTGAGGTTTGCTTTTGTTTTATTTCGTCGTAGGAAGGGGATGACATTGAGAAGCAAATTACCAATTGCTTCGAGGGTAAATTTGAAGAGATCTGTGAGAAGTGTTCCAACTGACGGCCATCCTGCACCCGGTTCCTCTTTTAGGCTTTCGACGATTAGAGGAGGCTTTTCATCGGTGCTATGCTCCCGTTGTTCATCCTCAGTCACTTGTTTCTGAATTATTAGCAGTTAGTGTGAATAAATATTAGTAGTCAGAGACATATATTAGGTTAAGGATATATAGTTATCCAAATTACTTCTCATATAATCCATAGAAAGTTGATAAGAAGACAGAAACTTGCATAAAACAAGTTCCCATTCAAAATGGAAACTACTTGTCAAAGAGCACCTTGCGGAAAATTGAAGGCCCAAACCCCTGCTGCAGCAAACAAGATACATATCCAGCCAAGACTGCACCAATTACCATTGTCATATCTGGCAAAAGGAGTAAAACAACAGATGAATTAGTCATTAAAATTTAAACCAGGAAGGTTCAAGAAAAAAAAAATTATACCTATCAGGAAGAAGCACAAAGAGATCATTTTTGGCACAAATATAAAGTCTCATCAGAATGTATAACGACAAGAAAATTTTTTTAAGAGATCATGACTAAAAGAATACTTGTTTGTGCATCTGCCCCGAGATGAATCTTTATGCTCATTCAAGTTCCGACTGTATAGAATTCTCCCTCTGATGAACATGAGAAGCATATAGTATCTTACTAGTTCAATTAATATAGGTTGCAACTTACTTGATTCATCCATTAATGCTGCAAACAAAGAAAATAGCTCTACCTTTTGGAAGTAGAAAAGATTTAACTACTTGTTTACAGTGTAAACAGATTGAAGAAAAGAAGCACCAAAGATAGGATGATATCTTTTGATAGTAACCGACGCTTGACCACCAATGAATGGCACATATAGTTGATTTAAGTAGCAAGTAATGTAATGAAGTATACAGGAAAGTAAACTACGGTTGTCTGGTATTGTTATAACAACATGCCACTAATTTCAAGTTTTGTACCGCAAAATGATATCGTTTAATTTACTACTCAATACAACGAACATCTGCTGATATGGGAATTAGTCCTTGAAAAATATATATTGTGAAATATCGAACAAGGATATGATCCATACCTGACGGAGCAATCGAGCTATATTGATAGTCGCAATCCTCTTGCTGAAGGGAGATTTGGCGAAGAGCCGCGTTTCCACGGTCGATAACCAACAAAGAGCAGGTTTTTCTCATATATACCACATCAAAATCGGTAGAGAACTTAGCATCCTCACTCGGCCCATCTCTATATCCCGCGACATTTGATTTTCCTCCAGCAATAGTTGTCACTCCTGCACGAGAGTTTTTTCTTCTTTTTTTTTTTTTTGCACTTAATGCAAAACCAAACTAAACTTGGTTCTATAATTCAAAATAGCACACCTGCTTCCCCGATCTTACGAATGGCGAGATTTGCAGTATCAGCGACATAGACATTCCCCTTATCATCCATAGTGACACCTTTAGGATGCTTGAATCGGGCATCACTCGGTTTACCATCTACATGTCCTGAATATCCTTGAAATGACCCTGCAACCAGTCTTCCTCTGCTATCTACAAAAATTCCCATATCAGTCCACAGAATTGTGTACGGAGATTTTGGAGAAAATAAAATATTTTTATTTTGGCATGTCAAGATTACTTTTCACAGTTGAAACTTTAACTTGCTTTCAACTTTTCCGGACAAAAACATTCTCGATTCATTCTCTCGCTTTCATACATTTTGTTTGTGAGACAGATTTACATTTTTAAATTAAAGTGTAAGGGCATTCCAATTTAAAGATTAAAAGGAGACTAAAGTTGCCAAAATGAAACGGAAAAGATGATCCAAAGTCACAAAAGCTAAAAAAAAGTGGCCTACTTATGCAAAACCCTGTCATATTAGTGTATCAAAGTATGTAAACGAAAAGAGAACATAGCTTTAAACAACATAAAGCAGGTTATGAAGAAGCTTAATTTTTCTCACACTACTACAACTAAACAAGGTATGCAAGCATCCTAGGCAAAAGAACAAACAGGTTACATACAATTAAGCAATGTTATCATAAGCCATGCTAATTCACAAAAAGAAACCTATACAAAGGTAAAGGAAACAACTCATACCTAATCCATGAAACAGGCAATAAAGAAACCACCAAAACAGATACTCAATGGACAGAAACAAAATAAAAACCAAAAACTCACCTCTAATGACTAAAACAAGTAGGACAATAAATACACTTATAAGAAGGGAAAAAGCTGTTAAAAGAACCTACATTGGGAGAGAGGGGGAGTAATCCGCACAATGTTATTGTTCACAGAGTCCACAGCAAAAAGCTCGCCCTCGGGCGAAACCCGAATAGTGTAGGGAACCACCCCCAGCTTGTCCCCCTCCACAAGGGTCTCCACAAAATACCCATTCTCGAACTGTAGAACATTCCCATCTACAAAAAGATCAAACTTTTAAGCAAATTACTCCAAAATCACGAATAACCATAAAAAATTTCGATCAAATCATCACAAAAACAACAGAAAAAAAAAGAGAGAGCTCAAATGCTCGTTACTGCTTACGAGTGCCGCAAATTACCGTTTTGGGATATCTTCGGAGAAGTTCTCGGCCATTTGACCACTGTGGAGAGTTGCTTCAGAATAGCTCCTGCGATCAAACGAGAGCATAAAAACGAGAAAAAGCGAGGGTTTTGATTAGAAGCGAGGAGGGGCGAAATGCGGGAGAAAGGAGACGCGGGTATCTCTCAAATCACCTGTGGGAGAAGGGGCCGCTGCGGATTCGAGGAGGGAGGTGGCGATAAAGACGAGGAGGATGAGGGATCTTCTCCTACTCATGGCGCTTTCGCAGTAGAGCAAAGCAAAGAGAAACGCAAAGGCTCCTTTTCTTCTTTTTTTTTTCTTCTGCCTTTTTTTTTTTTNTTTTTTTTTTTTTTTTTTTTTTTTTTGTGGGCTTCTGAGGAGGCGAGGGTTCAGAGTATGTGTAGTGAGTGTAGGAGTGTAATGGGAACAAAGAAGAGAAGAATCATTTGGGAAAGCGAAGGTAATAATAATAAAAATAAATAATAAATGCCTGCTTGATGGGATGTTTGGGGTCGCGACAAACTTTGGCTTACTTTAGCCCCCGTTTGGTTCGGAGTTAAGAAAAAGTAGCTATTTTAGGAATAGAGTTAAGTTCATGGTTAAAATGGTGTTAAAATTTTTTTGTGTTTAGTTGGAGGTTGGAATTAGTCTAGAATAGTAAAAAAATGTGTTTGGTTGAAGTAGGTGGGATAAAAAGATAATGATTGATAAAGAAGAAAAAGTTGAGCGCTCGGGATGCGTGCGGGGTTAAAGTTGGGAGGGGGAGTGGGGTTAATGATTGATAAAGAAGAAAAAGGTGATGCTCGGCGATGCGTCGGGGTTAAAGTTGGTAGGGAGGGTATAACACCCACTAACCCTTGGGGTGGGGTTTACATAACCCCACCCCAAAAGATATTGTTTGGTATAAATTGGGGGTTAAGCTTTTGGTTATCCAGCCCCTTAACCCCCCACCAAACGGTGGCCTTAGGGTTTTGCTGTAAAACTGTAAAAAAAAAAATCGTCAAAAAAAATTTGGAAAAAAAATTACTTATGTAATTTGTTTGTAGAAAAAAAAAAAATTGGATGATGGTTGTTTGGTTGAAGAGAAAGAAAAATAATTAAAACCTATATAATATATTTTTATTATATATTATTATTATAATAATTAATATACTATATATATTATATATTATAATTTTATATATTATTCTATAAATATATTAATATATTAATAATTAATATATTACATATATTAATATTATAATTTAATATTTAATATATAAAATATATTTAAAATACATTATAAATAGTATATATAATATAATATATATATAGTACATATATTTAAATACTATAAAAATAATTATTATATATTTAATAAATAAATATTACATAAAATATTATATTAATTTGCATATTTATATAAAAATAATATATATATCTATATAATAAATTTATATGAGGTGGATATAATATATATATATATATATATATATATATATATATATCTTATACTATCTATACTATATATAAAAGACAGTATATTCAATTTGGGTCTGTCGACAGACCCATTTTTCGGCGGAAAAATTAGCCCCCATTTTTCTCTTTCCGTACGAAAAATTTTAAATATAAGAAAAAAATAGAAATAGAACAGCAATGAATACATAAGTTCTCTATAACAGATTACTGATGTGAAAATCCTAAAATATAAATTTTTCTATTTAATTTCAAAAGTAAGTTTTCTATAACAGATTACGGGTGTGAAAATCCTATAAAAAATATATTCCCATTTTATTTTAAAATATCTTTTTAGATATTATCTATTTAATTTCAAAATTATATTTTCTTTTTATAATAACGGATTTTATTTTTCGATTTAATTTCAAAAATTTATTTCCTAACATATTTTATTTTTCTATTTATTTTCAAAAGTAATTTTTGCATTAGAGATATGTTAATTATTTTCATTTAAAGCATATCTTTCTTAATAGCGTGATTTATTATTTTAAATTTTTTAGATACATATTTGCAAATCATATAAAATATGGCCTAAAATTAAAAATAATTTAAAAAATTATAATTTTTTCTAATAATATATTATGTGCATTTGCACGTACATTTTACTAGTATAATATATATATATATAAACACGCTATATTTAAATTTGGTCTGTCGACAGACCCATACGTATATTTAAATTTGGGTCTGTCGACAGACCCATTTTGGGCGGAAAAATTAGCGCCCATTTTCTCTTTCCATACGAAAATTTTAAATATTAAGAATAAGAATAGAAATAGAAACAGCAATGAATACGTAAGTTCTCTATAACATATTACTGATGTGAAAATCTAAAATATAAATTTCTATTTAATTTCAAAGTAAGTTTTCTATAACAGATTACGGGTGTGAAAATCCTAAAAGATATTTTTTTATTTATTTTAAAATATTTTTTAGATTTTATCTATTTAATTTCAAAATATATTTTCTTTTCAAGATAACGGATTTTATTTTCTATTTAATTTCAAAAATTTATTTCCTAACAGATTTTATTTTCTATTTAATTTCAAAAGTAATTTTTGCATTAGAGATTATTGTTAATTATTTATCATTTAAACCATATCTTTCTTAATAGCGTGTTATTATTTTAAATTTTTAGATATATATTTGGCAATCATATAAAATATGGCCTTAAAATCAAAAAATAATTTAAAAAATTTATAACTTCTTCTAATAATTATATGTGCTGCACGTACATTTTACTAGATATATATTATATATATTATATATATATATATATATATATATATATATATATATATAGAGAGAGAAAGAGAGGAGAGAGAAGAGAGGTGAGAGGGGTCTACGGACCTCTCTCTTCACGCGCCTCTCTGCGCGGTCCACGAGGGCTGCTCGACCTCGTGGACCGCGCGCTTTTCTCCCCGGCATTGCGCGCGCGTTTTTGTTTTCCACAGAAATTTTTTTTTCAGTGTGCTTTTACACCCTTAGCCAAAATAATGCACGAACATATCTCCAATTAAAAATCTCCTTCCTTCGGAAAGAAAAAAAAAAAAACTTCATATTGATTATAAATTAAAATAATAAATCAAACATAAATCTTTTATATATGTTGTGTGGTTACGGATGTTATCGATGTGTTAATAAATTTGCATGATGTTTTAAAATTCTTGTACGAATTAATTAGAGCATTCGGATAATATATGCCAACTCATTGGCAATACGCTAGTCCAACATTCTAAATGGTCTGCAGCATTATAATATCCGTAGAAATGGTACGGATATCATACAATTACTATTCTTACAAAGGATATCATATAAAGAATTTTGATTGGTTCATGCATATATTTTAAAAATATCATATGAATTTGCAATACATTAATATCCATAAAGAGCTCTTGTGATTAGAAATCAAAACACTAGGAAGCTTTCTAGTGCAGTAGAAAGGAGATGCAAGCTTTTCAACCCTAAGCATAAAAAAAAAATCCAATTTTAGAGCTTATCACAAGTTTATTATAGTGCTTCTTGTTAGTTTTTTATTGTTGGGTTAAAATAGGTCTAACTTTTTACTCCGTAACAATAGACCCATAAGACTAATAAATTGAGTGGCTGTGTGGTCCACAAGAGATCTAATAGCAAGAGACCAACTTTCAGATGAATTGAGTCATGTCGAAACCTGCGAGCGTTGTGACTGAGCTCTTAAGTGCGATGGATGCGTCTTTTCTATCAACACGTGTTTTTGAGATAGTTGGTTAGCGATTGCGATTCACAAGTGGCATCAGAGCCATTCTAATAGGTCGAGCTTTTGACATCTTAGATAACGATTTATCTACCGCACTGCATGATCTGCATCGTGCCGCAGTGCTAAACATACTGTAAGAACTCCTAATAGGTTTTCACTGCAGCAATGGCCCACAATTTTGGGCCAGCAAATGCTTTTTAATACTAATGGGCCATTGCACTGCTTGTCGTAAAATGGGCGCAAATCAACTGTGCAAACTTTGAGACAAAGTCGCGAGCTCCAACCGTACGAAGCTGGCAGCAACCTTGTCTCACCAGCGCCGCCCATTGCAGCGAGTTCCGTCTCCTGCTTTGCAGCGCCAAACTCTGAATCTTTAGAGGCAGCGCGAATTTGTCGAGCACGGCTCGAGTTCATCTCACATGCCAGCTGAAGTTTAGAACAATGGCCCTCCCATATGCTAAAACGAAAGCAGGAATCATGCTTTTCTATATTGAGTGCCTCACGGCCCTCACCCGATCTGAACCGGATTAATGGACCATCCTAATACGATCTAACGTTAGCAAAACATTCACCAAACCAAATAGTTTATTAGTAGGGAGTGGCCCAGGGAGAGAGAACAGAACTAGGATGTAATAATATATCTCGAAACTTTCCCGTGCAAACGACGCGGGTGCCCATAAATTAAACGTAGAGTCAAATAAATAGGTAGATCCTCTGCCGTTTCCGCATTACAGTTTGGTCCTCGCACACTTCAGCAACTTAACTTCAACATGTGATCACTGATGAAAATTTGCTTTTTTACATAACTACTACTACTTTTCTTTGAAATGACTCGATTATTTCAATTTACTTCAAGTGGAGACAAAAATCAAAAACATATAAGTTGTAATAGGATTATAGTTTTATTTTACAGTGAGCATGTGAAAGTTCAGAAACTAACTTGTTTCTCAGATATGAAATATGAACAATATGGGGATACATAAGAATATTTTGCTAGTACAGGGCTACGCTGCAAAGTGATTGATAGGCAAGCTAAGTGGGTTGCAGGTGGGCAAAGAGACGATCTGGTCCACAGCAGTACAGCACCAGTCCCTGCTTTAACTCAATTGGCCTACTCGGCTAAATTAATCATATGTATATTTTTTTAATAAATGGAACCTAATCAGATTAATTTATGACACTTTTTTAAATTTGTAAAACGAATCTAATAACCCCTGACAACCGAGCATGATTTAGGTTCGCTGCCACTGGTCCTGCATTATTCCAAGATTTCTCTACTCCCAATAAACCAAAGCTCATTTCCTTGCTTATTTTAATCCTCTGCTTCATTACCTTTAATGGGGGACATGCTCCTATTAACACGAGAATCCAAATAATGGGGGAATATTGTGCGAAAGTTGGGACCTCGCCACCTCGGTGTTTGCTAGTTTTACTTTTGATTGGTTGTATACTAACTTTTCTAACACTTTTAAATATTATAATAATAGCAAGTACTCGTACTATTGTTTAATCGAATGCAATTTATTCTTAAGTGTTTGTTGAGTAGATTTTGAACATATCATAATTAGTAATTTGTTTTAGCATTTCACATTTCAAATGTAACAACTAATAGGATAAGGGAATTAATACGTCTGTGAGAGCAGAGAAATTTAGATTATGACCATTGAATCACAGATGAAGATTGCGCGGCGCACCTGCAGATCGATGATCCACCAGAGTTTGTAGAGAATCTACCAGCACCTTCTTGCACCTCCTTCCTCCGTTCTTAAAAATTTTTAAAAAAATTAATATCTCCTTCTCTCCGCATTATTATCTTTTTTAAACAAAAGCCAAAACAAAACCTCTGAAAAGCTCGTTTCGAACGGAGCGAAAGATTCTTACCGTTGTCACTACTCTCCATATAATAGCTGGCGAAGCTAAAACCCTCCGTGTAGCCTGCAAGAGAGAACAAATTCCTCAAAGAAGAAGAAGAAGAAGAAGAAGAAGAAGGAGAAGAGAAGCGACAATGGCCATGGAAACGTTGCGCCCAACCCCTCCCACTCACCTCGCCTCCATTAAAAGAACCTTCACCAAGCTCCTCCGCCTCCGCCGCTCCTCCGCCGCCGATGAAGACGACGCCTCCTCCACCATTAGCGCAAAGCTCAAGCTCTACGACGACGAGCTCGAGAGGAAGACGAAGACGAAGAAGAAGAAGAAGAAGAAGCTCCCACCGTTAATGGCGGAGAGGGACGAGGCGGAGTCCCTCCTCGCGGCGCTTTTCGCGAGCGTCTCCGCTATCAAAGCCGCCTACGCGCGGCTCCAGCTCGCGGAGTCGCCCTACGACCCCGACGCGATCCACGCCGCGGACCGCGCAGTGGTCGCCGAGCTCGTGCGCCTCTCCAATCTCAAGCGCTCCTACCGCAGGGACCTCCCCCGACCACGCCCCGATCCCTCCGCCGCCGAGATCGAGGAGCGGCGCCACCTCATCGCCACCTACGAGGTCACCCTCCGAGCCATGGAGAGCGAGATCGAGCTCAAGGACGCCGAGATGGGCTCCCTCAGCTCCGATCTCCTCGGATCGGAGAAGCTTTGCGGAGCCCTAGAGGCGCGGCTCCGCCACGGGCGCTCGATCTCCGCCCTCGACGGCCTCCACCTCTCCGGCCTAAACCCTAGCCACTTCCGCACCGCCCTTCGCTACACCCTCAGGTCCATCCGATCCTTCGCGAAATCCATGGCGACGAAGATGGAATCCGCGGGGTGGGACCTCGACGCCGCCGCGGCCGCCGCTGCCGACGTGCGGCTCCGAAACCCTAGCCACCGCGCCCTCGCCTTCGAATCCTTCGTCTGCCGCGTGATGTTCTCCGGCTTCCACCGCCGCGGCTTCGATCTCCTCCGATCCGAGTGGGATCGCGCCCGCTTCTTCCGCGAGTTCGGGGAGATCAACTCCTCAACGCCGAATCGTGCGCTCGACGAGAGGACCTCGCGATCGCCCCTTGGGCAGTTCTACAAGGCGAAGTACCTAGGGTTAGTGCACCCGAAGATGGAGGCCTCTTTCTCTAAGGGGATGGATCAGAGGGAGATGATGAAGTCGGAGTTCTTCGCCGAGTTCGCAGAGATGGCGAGGAGGGTGTGGCTCCTCCATTGCCTCTTCTTCTCCTTCGACAGGGAAGGAGAGTGCGCGGAGGTGGGGTCGATCTTTAGGGTTAGGAGGGGTGAGAGGTTCTCAGAGGTGTACATGGAGAGCGTCGCGGAGGAGGAGGACGACGACGACGGCGAAGGAGAGGAGGGGAGGTGGCCCACCGTGGGGTTCACGGTGGTCCCGGGGTTCATGATCGGGCGGACCGTTATACAGTGTAAGGTCTACCTACAGTATCGAATCGGACGGTTGTGATTGGAAGCACACGGGGCATCGAACGGCAACGATACGTCTGTGGAAGCAAAGCAACTGGTATGTAATGTAAGGTCCAAATCCAATTGCGTTGGTCCCAACAGCCTGAGTTATGGGTGTAAACAAGCCAAGCTCAAGCGAGCTGATGCGAGATCGCAAGGTTCGATCTCGAGCTAAGAGCTTAGCTCGTCAAACTTTTGAATCAACTCGAGCTCAGCTTGTTGGCTCGTTGGCTCTGTCAAGCCTCCGGTTTCAGGGGTTTGGAACGAGCCAACATTGAGACATATGCTGGTGCGTCTAAGTCAGATTTGGATCAACTGGGCCGATCTGAACCTACTTCCTGTCGCCATCCCTAGCTAAGAAGTGTGTATGATGATGGATAGCACCGTAACACAGTACAATGATATATTTAACCTCTATTCCTTCATATAATATTCTTTTTAGTATGTTATCTATGTTGAGAAATTCTAGCTTTCAAGGGAGAGTTCTTGAGATGATTTTATTAAGATAAGCTTTTGTAATCAGAGAACTCAAATCAAACAGTGCTTGTGCGGAAAATGCTTGTTGAGTCGAATAGACTCAAAATATTTGTAGTTCATAGTATTCTACTTATTTTTCTGTAAATTAGAAATAGCATCTTTTCCGTCGAGGCCGGGCATTAACCGTATCGACTCTCTAATTAGCTTGGCATGCATACCTTCGAGAAAACAAACGATAATAGGAAAGAATAAGTTTATCACATTGATCAGTAATATATATAAATTAAATTAACTAGTTATTTTTGAGAAAGATTGCGGAACTTACAGTGGAATCTTGTAAAAAAAAAAGTCGAGTGGATAAATAGTTTCATGCCTAAAGAGTTTAGCAACAACAACACAGTACAAGGATGAGGATCTTTTGGGATCCCCTTTACGTGCTAGCTGCTCGTATAAATTCAAGGGAAAATAATCTCAGATAATTCGTAATATTAGTGAACTTGGTAATTTTATGTTACTATTATATATCTTATGGTCATTGGAAGTATAAACATTCTGGGCTTCTTTAATGATTTAAAGGTATGGGCTGTGTTCAGAATTCAGCAGAAGTTACGCCGATTTCATATCCTCTTTCCTTTTTTCTCATTTTCAGCTTTCCTGTTCTTTTACCACTCAGGAAGATTTTGTGCACATGCTGAGAACTGGGGAACAAATCAGCTCCGCTTCATTTTAGATGCATATTAGTTCTAGTGTGACATCTTATAGTTCAATACTTGCTGGAGTACAAATCCGAAGGTTAAGTTCTTTCAACAGCAAGTAACATACCAAACTTCGCGCAATGGCTATGTAAGCTTAGTTCATGGTACAGATACTTTGTTGGAATTGTTATGCGCTCTGGGTTACAGGTCAGTTTAGAAGCTGATTACAAGTTTCATGATCTAGACAGATTCATTTCACCAACAACAGCCTGTGATCACCGATGATCTTGACAAGATGATTGAATCAATCCGCTTTCAGACGGGTATCTTCTCAAAATCTTATCCAATCCCGTAAAGAATTTTCAATACCTCTGTAGTCTTTTTTTTGATATTTCTGAAACCATGTTATCCATATCAGCGAGCCACGCACATCTGTGGTATTGTTAGAGCTTCTACAAAGGTGCTATTTTGAGAAGAGCTGTCTGAAATAAGTAGAACACTTTTTTTGATCAACATTGCTTACCAGCTGCGTACTATTTGCGAGCTAGTAAGTGCTAAAATTGAAGCTTCTGTTTCTTTTATTTTCTGCTGAGAGAAGCAGCTGATGCAGAAGCTATATGCCAAATAGCAGCAAATGGAGCAGCAAAAGCAAAGAACCAGAAGGGATTATGTGTTTACAGGTAACAACAAGAGACGAATTATTGCCACTGCCTGATATGAACAATATGAACAAGCTACTTTAATTTCTTATCCTTCAGAAGAAAAGTGGCAACTGATATGAACAAGCTGCTTTTCGTATGTTCTCCTTTTTCTTGACACTGTTGATAACAAACTGATGATGCATGCCACTATATCTTGTGGTTTAGAAATGTTAACTTGAGCATCAGATAGATCAGTTTATGTTTGTTCTAATAGAGTGGTGATCTAGTTTAGTTACTGGTAAAAATGTTAAGACTAAATGGGAAAAATTGATAAATTAGTACCTAACTTGGGTGGCCTAAAACCCCCTTCTTCTCAAATAATTGAACTAACCAAAATTATAAGGCGATCAAAGATTTAAGCCATCATGTTTTGTCAAAAAAGAAGTAATCATAAAAAATCCCTCAAAATTTTATAAATCGGTAGAAAGTGTATACATATTAAAGGGAGTTATCAATAAATAGTTAAGATTTCTGAGTTCCTACTGGATCTGAGACGCGAAGTGCTTAGCGAGGAGAGTGTTTTTTCTATCACAATTACTCTGTAAGTCCATGCGACACGAACCGTTTTTATCGTGCTAGATATCGGCATGACATAGTCTCCGTGCCGATGGTACCGCTCAAGGTCTTCTATTCTTTAAATTAATAAGTAATTTTTTCAGTAAAATTCAAATAATTTGATAAAAATATATAATAAATAGTTAGAATATTTTGTTGCTAAAGAAAATAAATATTTTACGATATTATGTGTTGGCACATATGAATTTTTTGTAACCGGTAAGCATCGGCATAACTTGATATGCATCGTGCCCGTAAGTTTCGTTTCTAGCACGACTTCATGCAGCGGTACTTAAATTCTTACTTTATATGAAAATAATAAAATAATTAGTTTGGATATATTTTTGTGTGGTGTAATTATTGCAATAAAGACTTTTCCCAAGGGAGGATAAGAACGCGGAAATGAAAGAAAGAAAATCCTTTTCAAATAAAAGGATGCCTAAAGTAAGAGAAAACAAAAGGAAAAGAAAGAGAAGAAAGAAGATCATACGCCAAAGACTTATTTAGAAGCATACTTTTAAGCAAGGTCACATCAAGATCTTACACTTCTTTATAAGCAGCTTCAGCAAGATCACTTATCTTTAAACACATTGTGTGGTCCTTGCCATGCAGTAAATACAAATCAAGCTACTTATAATTCTCCTCAGAAGCTCCATATTATAGAATATAAATATCAAAAAATACAATTTTTTTTCAATTTGACAGCTTTACTTTTTAGCAGCAAAACGATTATTTCACATTTTCTAATATCGTTTTGAAATAGAATTTTCCGAGTTTTGAGTTCCCTCAGGTTTGTAATATGTAATAATTTCGTACCTTGAGCCAATATACAAAAATTTGAGCCAATTCAGAAAACTCCTCCGAAAAAAAAAAATAAAGTATAAAATATAGCGGTGACACTGCTTCACCCGTGTCCACGACCAATCAAATTGTGACATTGTAGTTGGCCTATCCCTCAATTTTTTTGTTAAAAAAATATTATATTTTTTCTCAACAAAAATTTGATTGATTGAGATACAAATAATATGATGCCACTACTATATAGAACACCACCTCCCCCAAGTAGTAACCAATTAATTAGTTGATGCACAAATACTATATATATACATGTACTAAAATACTTTTATACTTTTATACAGTTTGAAGTACACCGTACACGTTTGTATGGCGAATAAGTCTCCATATGACAGTTGCAAACTTGATGGCGAATTGCCTCATCATAGGGGAAGTAATAGTCAAAGCCCAAAAAAAAATAAATAAATAAAAAAAGAAAAGAAAAGGCATTTGTGTTATGCACTTGCTTAAAAAGAGTCTAGTGTGGCGCACCCGTGTCGCTCTCGCGGACCAAATTTATGGATTTATGAGTCATAAATGAGCCCGCACTGGACCATGTCATCATCCCCCTTGTCCACCCAACATCTTCTTTATTTTCTTTTCCACGATTAAGACTCAAAATATTTGTCGATACAAGAAATTAATGCCAAGCTTTGTTTCTTTTAATTTATTCCGCACTACGGTGCCTACCAATTGACCTGCACGAAACGCAACTGTTGAGTTATGGTTGGTGATGCTGTACTATGATAATACTTTGATAAAAATCTGCAAAACTTATTTAAATTATGAGTCATTTTAAATTTGCTATCAATTTTTTAAAAGAATTAATTTTATTATCCAGTCTTTTAATTTGTATGAAAATAAACTAATTAAACTTGTAAAGATAAACGACATATGCAATTTATGAAGTCAAATTACTATTGACCGATTTAAAATCAAACAAATTGAAAAATGAGATAGTAAAATTCAAACTTTTCAAAATGATTCATAATTCAGATAAGTTTTATACGTTTTTTTCTAGTACTTTATATATTCTGTATTATCTTAGACTCTTTAAGGCTTACTCTGGTGGAAACCTAATTAGTTTGAGCTTCGAAATCTTAGTTCTAGTTCCTTTCAGAATTTGAAGTTGTTCGTCGTGAAATTTGTGAGACCGAACGAACTCGCACGAATCCGGCCTTCGACTAATGAAATCCGACACGAACTGTCATTCTACGATTAACTCGGATTTCCTGCTGTCCTTTTGCCCAATAAAAAGAATAATTGTGATATCGATACAACCTTTCGAGCACTGCATAAAAAGGAATTCCATGACTATAACATAAGAAAGAGAAAGGAAGCAATAATGTTTGAGCCGTGAGGGCGAAGCAATTATAGTCTTGCTATAATAAACATGAAAGAGACTTGGATATTGCTTCGTTCAATACCAAAGTTCTCTTTAAATTTAGTGCTCAGAAAATTTCTGTACATCGCGCAAGTATTGCTATTATTTACGGAGCAATTCTCAATATTCTCCTATTTGTGTACTAGTTTGTAAGCTCCCAGACATGCATGCACCCATTTTCTAGCGCAATTTCATCAAAGAGTGCTTCAGAGAGGTCTCACTTGAATTGGATTATTTTGGAATGAAAAAGGAACGACGAATCATCTAAAGATATTTGGTTGGTTATTGAAATGGATATCCAATGAAAATCTAAAATTTTTGAGAGAATTAATGTTTTAATTAAGAGAGAGAAAAGTAACGAAAGAAGAGGAGGGAAGATGTTGGTGAAAAAAAAAAAAAATCTAAATAATTAATTTTGGAATGGGCCAATCCAATATTCTAAATGAATTTCACCATTTTCAATCCGGAGTGAAATGAAAGTTGGAAAATTATTCCTTTAAAACAAGCAATAACTACTAATTTCTTAAAATTAATCAATCTCATTCTGATTCCATAATCTAAAAAAAAGAGCTAAACATATTCTTAATATTTGTCTCCGATATTTTAGGCTTTTTTTAAAATTAAAAAAATGGTACATGCTTATGTATTTTTTAAGAACCATTTTTTCATAAAAAATTTACATAATCCTGCGTTACCAAATGTGGGTTGAATATTAGTGATTTATACACAATTTTTTTTATTGGACACCGGTATGTGAAGAGAATCCCAGCTCCCAGCAACTTCCTCTGACCACATGGTGGAAGTTCTTCGGTGTAACGGTTACATACACGAAGATGTGCAGCTGCCACGTGGGGCCCAGTCCACGTGTAGAGGCCGTACGCATTGTGGAAATTTGCCATCGCCCCTTTGGCGTGCGTTTTCCATTGACTTTTTGTGTATGGTTTTTTTTTGCTGTGCTCGAAAGGCTTAAACAAAAAAAATTAAAATTAAAATTGAAATAAAAATTAAAAAAAAAGGTCCACAGGGCATTAGAGTCAAATATTCCACCATATCTTCTCTCTAACCATATTTATTTAGAGTTTATTTTTGATATTAACACTCCTCTAATATTATTTATGACTTATATCACTTTAGAAGAAGACTTCTGGAGGATGGAAGATATTTAATTTATACTTTTCTCCTGTTGGTGGAAGAAAATTTCAAGTCTTAATGAAATTTTCCAATAGGGAGTATCATACGAGCCAGGAAACGGGAGTACTATCGATTTTTAGTCGGATTGTTGGTGCGGGGAAGTCTAACTTTAGTCAGTATTTTCAAATTTGTACGATATGGCAACACGCAAAAATATAAGAGTCGGTGATTGTTTGACGAGTGAAAGGCGGAAATGGACCAAGATTTTAAGATATGACAACATAATTGGATACGGATCTTGGCCTAGCTCTTCAGCGCTTAGGCATAGGATATCCGAATTTACAGTACGACAAAAATCGGACAGAGTATTGTGGCGATGGAGCTCTGATGGTTGATTTATGGTGGAATTAACCTACTCAGCGCTGAGTGATAGAGGTACGAGGGAGCCGAGCAAACAAAATATGGAACCTTCGAATATCGTTAAAAGTAAAAATATTTTGTTGGCTCGTTCTCAAGATGAGGCTTTTGACAGTAGATAACTTGAAGAAGAAAGGGTGGACCGAAAACACAGCCTATGTGCTGTGTGGGATTGAAGAGGAATCAGTGGGCCATTTATTCGCACAATGCGTCTTTACTAGATTCCTAATGGTGATGACCTTAGTAAGTGTACAATCTATGGATTTGGGAAACTATGTGAACCAGGTCCGGAATAGGTGGAAGATTAAAAAAAGACTACAGACACAGTGTAAGGGACTAACTCGACTTAGCATGCTGGTATGTCACTTGGGAGGTCAGGAACGGTGCGATCTTTAAGAAGGCTCAGCCGAACCCCCTACTAGCAGTCTCCAAAGTTAAGCAGTTAATATACCTGAGGGGACAAATCCTCTCACTTTAGCAACCATTCTCTCACTGAACGATGTGATTTTTATTTTTATTTTTTTAGCCCTTCTTACTTGAGACCTTCCATTGCCTCACCACTATAGCTTTGTTCATCCTCCCATTAAATGAAGAGCTAGCGTGCTATTTTTAACTCAAAAAATACATGCATCTAATATTAGTAAATTGGAGCAAAAGTAAAAAAAAGTGTACTTATTGTTTTCTGGTAAAACTGTAAAGAAATATAACTCATTATGATGTATAAAATATATTAGATACTCTTTTTTATTGTATGTATTACAATTTGTTTTTGCAATCTCAAATAAAATCTTAGATATCTATTACTATATACTAAAGTAGAACCCTTTATGAAACTTTTGTGAGAATCTGACACGTAACTTTCTATATGCTTGCCACGTGTAAAACTCTATTTTATTTACTATATTATTAAAAATCAAGTTAAATCAAATTCAAAATTCAAATTTTAATTTTTATCTATTTTAAGATTTAAATTCAAATGTATCAAAATTTAATGGATTATTTGAGATGAATGGTTCAAAATTTTTGGACATGAAAAAATTAGTTAAAAAGATAAAGATCTTTTCGCAATAAAATTCATATTTGATTTAAAATTTAATTTTGAATCACTTTAATATTTAAATTCAAATACGATGATATATTATGTAGGTGATGGATGTGTATGGTAGGTGGATTATTGAGATATTTGAAAAATTCACGGATATTACGTTGCGAAAGAATTGGCGGGTGCATATATTACACTAATATTTAAATTCAAATACGATGATATGTTTAATTCAAAATTATGATAGGTCATATTACTTATGAGAAATTAGTTAAAAAGATAAAGATATTTTCGCAATAAAATTCATATTTGATTTAAAATTTAATTTTGAAATATTTTAATATTTAAATTCAAATACGATGATATGTTTAATTCAAAATTATGATAGGTCATATTACGTATGAGAAATGTTAACTGGATATTATATAGGCGGTGGATGTGTATGGTAGGTGGATTAATGAGATATTTGAAAAATTCACGGATATTACGTTGCGAAAGAATTGGCAGGTGCGGATATTACGCGTGAGAAGGAAAATATTTGAGAAACGCGTAGATAGAAAATATGATATAAATGCGAGGGTATTATTGTCACAAAAAGTGACAGATACTTTTATTTTCAATCATTAGATAAGATCTAATGGCAAAAAATTAATATCTTTATTTTAGAATAAATTATTACTTAGTTAATTATTATATTTAAACCAAATTAAATAAAATTAATTCAAATAAGTTCAAATTAAGTCAAATTATACCAATTAAACAATTATCTAAATCTTAAACTGTAAATACTAATTCAAAATTCAAAATTTAATTTTGATATATTTTAAAATTTAAATTCAAATGCGTTAAAATTTAATATATTATTTGAGATGAATGATTCAAAATTTTTGGACATGAAAAAATTAGTTAAAAAGATAAAGATATTTTCACAATAAAATTCATATTTGATTTAAAATTAAATTTTGAAACATTTTAATATGGCTAAATTATGAAAAACCCCCCTGTTAAAACCCGCTTTTTCACTTTCCCCCATGTCATTTAAAAACCTACACTTTGCCCCATTGTAAAATACAAAATGTTCACAGGGGGGTACGATGTGACAAAATAACCATTTTGCCCTTCGCCATTTTCGTCTTCTCCCTCATCCTCCTCATCCGCGGCGGAGGAGGCCGACCTCGGGCGGGACGCAGGTGGCGAGGCCGTCGTCGAGAAGGACGATCTCGTTGAGAGTGTCGGCCATGCGGCCGATGGAGGGCGGGATGCAGCCGCCGAGTTTGTTGTGGGCGCGGAAGACGATGGAGGCTGGGGAGTCGCCGAGGTTGGCAGGGATGGGGCGGCGGCGGCTGAGGCGGTTGGAGTTGAGGAAGATGGCGTCGAGGGGGCGGTCGAAGAGGAGGTTGAGCTCGTGGATGAGGGTGAGGCCGGCGAGGGCGCCGTCCCGGAAGCCATCGAAGCAACAGGGAATAGGAGCGGAGGGGTATTTTTGGCATAAAAAAATGTTATAACGGAACTCTAATGGTAGGGGGTAAAGTGCACATTTTTTATTTTACAAGGGGTTAAAGTGTAGGTTTTTAAATGACAGGGGGGAAAGTGAAAAATCGAGTTTTGACAGGGGAGTTTTCTGTAATTTAGCCTTTTAATATTTAAATTCAAATACGATGATATGTTTAATTCAAAATTATGATAGGTCATATTACGTATGAGAAAGGTTAACTAGATATTATATAGGCGGTGAATGTGTATGGTAGGTGGATTAATGAGATATTTGAAAAATTCACGGATATTACGTTGCGAAAGAATTGGCGGGTGCGGATATTACGTGTGAGAAGGAAAATATTTGAGAAACGCGTAGATAGAAAATATGATATAAATGCGAAGGTATTATTGTCACAAAAAGTGACAGATACTTTTATTTTTAATCATTAGATAAGATCTAATGGCAAAAAATTAATATCTTTATTTTAGAATAAATTATTACTTAGTTAATTATTATATTTAAACCAAATTAAATAAAATTAATTCAAATAAGTTCAAATTACGTCAAATTATACCAATTAAACAATTATCTAAATCTTAAACCGTAAATACTAATTCAAAATTCAAAATTTAATTTCGATATATTTTAAGATTTAAATTCAAATGCGTCAAAATTTAATGGATTATTTGAGATGAATGGTTCAAAATTTTTGGACATGAAAAAATTAGTTAAAAAGATAAAGATATTTTCGCAATAAAATTCATATTTGATTTAAAATTTAATTTTGAATCATTTTAATATTTAAATTCAAATACGATGATATGTTTAATTCAAAATTATGATAGGTCATATTACGTATGAGAAAGGTTAACTGATATTATGTAGGTGGTGGATGTGTTATGGTATGTGATTATAGAGATATTTGAGAAATTCACGATATTACAGTTGCAGGTGTGGATGTATGGTAGGTGGATTAATGAGATAATTTGATAAATTCACAAAATATTACGTTGCGAAAGAATTGGCGGGTGCGGATATTACGCGTGAGAAGAAAAATATTGAAAAACGCCTAGATAGAAAATATGATATAAATACTAAAGTATTTATTGTACAAAAAGTAACAGATGCTTTTATTTCAATCATTAGATAAGATCTAATGACAAAAAATTAATATTTTATTTGAGAATAAATTTATTACTTAGTTAATTATTTGAAATGATTGTTTGAAAATTATTGATTAAAAATATTAGTAAAAAAGGATAGAGGCATTTTTGAAAGAGGAAAAAATTCAAACTCACCGCTTTTATATATATATTATATATATATAGATATTGCATGTCACTTCCATACTATCACTCATTCTGTAATTTTTACTTCGTAATTTTTTTCCCTACTATCTCCTGGAATTTTCTTAGTTCTTAGATGTCGATCTTTAAAATAGAACATATTATTTTTATTTTATTTTAAATACGAAGCAAATATTAATTTTTTTTCTTGGATGTCTTATTGTTCTCAGGATATGCACTTCGGTATGATTCTATACGTGACACATCTTCTGGAGACAAATGGAAGTCAAGTCAAAGTGATTTGTCTGTATACTATGCCTGAATTTCATCATCCAGAGTGATGAATAGCCTAGAATTAGTTCTTAAATATTAATATTATTTGTAATTTTTCATATCAATTTTAGTTATCATTTTATTTTGCACATCAATATGCAAATGTGAATTGTTTTGCATACCAATTCATAGATAAAAAGTAGGGTTGAATTTTACTTTTTACTTAAGTATTTATTTTGGTCTATATATTTTTTTTCTCTATTTTTTGTACTTTAATATGTTATTATATTATTAAGATTGATAGTATATTTCTTTATTGTGTTAAAAAAATATAATATTAATTAGAAATATTTTTTATCATCACATAATAACTTTTGTTATTTTATATTATTATATTATCCGTTGATCTACGGGTCAAAAACTAGTTAGCTAATAAATTCTTACCTGTAAGGAGATCCCTATCTATTGGGAATTATTTATTATTTTATTGGTCCCAGGCTTGACTTTTAATTTCTTTTTTTTCTTATTGAGTTTTCTTAATTTGTTAAATTAAAAATTCGTAAAATTAAATCGAACGGCTACATAAGCTATTACCCATTAATTGTTATATTTTTATTTAGTAAGTAGTGATTAAAACTTATTAAGAAGAACAAAACGTACTATTGATAAATTTAAGAAATTTCTAATTTTATTCAATAAAATTTTTAAATTTTAAAAACTACAAGTGGAGGAAGTACATAGGAAAAAAAAAAGAAAAAGAGAGGCATTTAGAGAGAGAGAGAGAGAGAGAGAAGGGGGGGTTGTGTGTGTTTATTGTTTACATCATGCTCTACAAAGCGAGGTCCATACATGTCCTTATATTCTTTTTCTTTTATCTCTTTACTTTTTCTTTCTTTAAAAAAAAAAAAATCTTTTTAGTGAGGGCGAAAGGGGAAGGAGACTCAATAGTACCATAAATTTAAGCACCCTTTAGACTTATTAGTTGGCTTTAGATTCTTTACTTGAAAACGAAAAACTCTAAATACTTTATTTCTAAGTTAGATAATGCTTGTTTGTAATTTTTCTCCTCATCCTTAAATTCAAAGAATGACTATAACAAATTTTCTAACAAAATATCACCATATCTTTTACCTTATTGTAATCTTTCTCCTCATCCTTAAATTCAAAAAAAGGCTATAACAAATTTTCTAACAGTATATCACCATATCTTTTACTTAAGGTAAAAGTAAAAATTTGATTCAGGTATCTATTTTGAGAGGAAAAGATCAACTGGTTTTGAGCACCAAATTTTTATGTTAATTTTATATTTCTTTTTTTTTTTGTTGTGAATATACTTAATACAACCGAAAACATCAAATCACACCGGTCACTTTAGTAATAAACTACCTTCATTAAAAATAATAGTTTTATAATCACTAGAAACTAGAATACTGACTTATATATGCATTTCATAAGGACATCTTAATTTATTAGTTTAAGTTTTTGGATTGATTATGCTCTTTAACAACCTTTCTATTTAGGAGAGAACAAGAAAAGCAATTTTTGTGCATCTTGTTCTGAACACTTAGATTATTATTATTATTATTATTATTATTATTATTATTATTATTATTTTGGAAGAAGTAGGAATATATGTGAATAATGTAATTTTTTAGCCAATGAAATAGACCCCAACAACTTTGTTCAATTTGGACATTGCACCAAGTGTAGGTGCAAAATGTCAACAATACAAAAAAAAAAAGAAGCCAAGGAATAGACCCGGGTGGGACCCGAGTTAGAACCATGAAAGTGTTAGCTACTTAACCTATTTTATAACGTGCTAGGACCGGAAACTTAAGTATTCTCATTGATCTCGTGAAGTAAACTTTGGCCTAACGACTTTTATAAATTGCCCCATTATTTAATTTCCCCTCATTACACCCCCCCCCACACCACTTCTTTGAGCATAACCATCAACATGATCACCTTCTTTCTCTCTCCCAGATGCTTCTCCTCGAAGCTCTACTTAGTTCTCTTCTTTCTCTTAGCCATTTCAATTGCCTCGGCTCGGCCCGACCCGCCGTCGGTAACGGTTATTACGGTGCAAAAGAGTTCGCAACTCGTAGATCATGTGAAGCTCAGTCCATTGCATGTCGCACTCGCGAACAGGCATATCCCCCCGTCCGGCCCGAGCGACAAAGGCCACGGCGTGCCGACTACTAAAACACTTCAGTCGTCTTCGTCGCGGCCGTGAATTGTTTGTTGTTGGAATAGACCAGCATGTTGTAGGTGTTCACTAGAATTGGTAGATACTGATTATGTGTATTTATTCTTAGATCTTTTTTCCCCTCAAATTTTGGTCTTCTAAGCTTGGAATTTCTCTCTCCCTTTTGATTTCTTGTTTTATTCTTTATTGTGAGGTTCGTGACAAAATGTAAACATTGTCAAGATGATGCAGAGTAAACGAAAAGAGGTGCAGGGTTGTACATTGATTCTATTCCTTTTTCTTTTATTGGTTACTGTAGTGTTTTTGGGCTTTTAGCAAATGCTCTTAGTTATATAATCAGCAATAAGAAGAAGATACAAATCATTAGTTAAGTCTATATATGTTGTGCAATAATTGGGCTCACAAAGTATCTGGAGGGGTGCTACTGCAATGCGTTTCTATTTATGATGAAATGTGATCATAGGCTTGTGAGGGTATTTTTTTTTCATAAAATAAGAAGCAATATATACTAGGATTTTGCAAGCTGTGGACATTGGATCTCATGCTGGATTGTGCTGCACAAAGCCAAATTTGTAGTAAATGTTTTTTTTTTATTTTTTTATTTTTATTTTTTCTGAGAGAGAGATAGGTAGCATGCTACCGGTTTCGTTTATTTTATTTAGAAATAAACTTAGCTAGAAATGTGAATCAACTAGGATTCGAACTTGGGACCTCAGATACCAATCACTAAGTCTTTTGCCACTTGCGCTAGAGACGGTCAGTAATTTGTAGTAAATGTTAATTTGTTGTTTTTCTGATTGGCTTGAATTAGCTGGGGGGAAATATTTTTTAAGTGGGAAAACTACTTTTGCATTGAAAAAGACAGACATTTTTTCACTTGCTTTTTGTTTTTGCTTTTAGCTATAGTTATTTATAACAGAGCACTTGGTAATTAAAAATGTTTCAAACTTTTGCAGCAGCGAAAAGCAGAAAGCGAATTTTGAGATTCAAAAATGAAAACTCTATACTGAAGGAAGGTGCCTTTCCTAATAACTCTTACAAATAATATTTTGTCGTACAATACTATATCTTACAACTTTATCAAATAGGCGGGTTTAACTTGTAGACTTCTACAAAATTTGGACCACTAGTTGTGTTTTATTATTAGAGAAATGATTTGGTACTTTATTTTATATAAAAAAAAATCTTAACCGTTGATTAATGAAGGTTAAAAATGTTATATAATTATGTAGCAGGTTAAAAGGTTATTTCATGTTAGGGTATTTTTGTAATTATTACTGGGCAAAGTTTTAAGAAAGTTTTGATTAATATCCCAAATTTAGCATTAATTTTGCACTAATTTAACCATTAATTTAAAATTTAATTGATATCCCAAATTTTAGGCATTAATTTTAGAAATTTTAGAATTCTTCTAATTTAGGCATTAATTTAAATTTTAGGAATCGTAAAAATAGTAATATTTCTAAATATGTTGAATTTAAATATTTAATATTTAAATGTAAATATTTAAATAAGAAAATTTTGTGTTACTATTTTAACAAATTTAATGTTGATAATAACAAATTCAACATATTTAATTTGTGTAAGAAACTTTTAAATTTCTCTAGTTTAGATATTAATTTTTTATCAGAAATTAAAAAAAAAAATAAATATAAGTAAAAAAAAATTTAAATTCAATGTTGTAATATTTTTTAATAAAATATCTGTAGATTATGAATATGAAATGATAAAATATATATGGATTACGGATGTCAATGGGTACAGACACCTATAATTTTATCTGAATTTGAATCCAAATTCAAAAGCAAACGCAATCGATTTATTTATACTAAACAGATATAGTTTTGGACATGAATGTCAGAAATGAAAACCTAATGGATTTGAATTCGGATATGGATTTTGATATTTGAATATGTATTTTAAAATTTTAGATTTAATTTAATATATTTTAAAATATTGTAAAGAGAAAATAAATATTTTAGGTTCGGGCTAGGATTCGGGTTTCGCATTTTTAGTTAGGTACGGGTATGGATATGACTTTTTAAAATTCGTTAGATTTGGATTCGGGTTCGGGTTTTTGAAATCCGCCCCGAATCCTACCCTTTTACATCTTTATTGTGGATGAAGAGGAAACACCGAGAGAGAAAAATGAAACAAAGAGAGAATAGAGTTTGATAAAAGAACCAAATACTTTTTTTTGGGGTATCTAGTAACTCGTATCTTTCTCAAAATGACATGTTATTACAGGTCATAATTAAAAAAAAAAAAAAGTAAATCTCAACTGTTGAATAAAAATATGAATAATACAGAAAAATGATAAATACAGAAACAGTACTGTTATTATTAGTGTCAGAACCAAAGAGTGATAGGATGTGAACTGAGAAGTTCACCGCAGCATTAAAGAAGGTGAAACATGCTTCTCTTTTGTCAACAGCATAATGTGTGCCCTGAACGTCAACACAAAATATCCCTTCCTTGCACACGGCTCTTGAATTTTTGCTCACCCTCTCAACCTCTCTCACTGTTTCACACGGCAGCAAGAAATTCCTGCATGGTCACAGATCACCACGTCAGCTGTGGACCGCCCAACCATCTGCCTTTCATCTAAAGAGAAGGATATATGATAGATGACATTGGCGGTCCACGAGCGGAGGTGACGGACACGGTCCAGCCAATAATTTCTCTTCATGAGCAAAGCTTAGTCCACACCAGCTGAGAGAGCGAAGTAAAGCCAATCTCTGTTTCTTTTGGTGCTAGGAATGAATGAATCATCCAGATCAAAGGTGCTGCGGAATTTCTTGTACACTTTCCCTGCATGCTTTATTTTTTTTTAATAGGAAAAAAGAATATAATATTATATATTATTATTTTGTTATATCCTTTAGCCTTAAGGGTGCGTTTGGTTCGAGTTATCCTGACAGGATTACAGGCAATCCTGCCAGGATAACTGTGTTTGGTTAATCCACTATGTAATCTAGTCGTTAATATAGCATTACAAATCGAGCAGGATTACATCAAAAATATTAACGGGAGGGGGGTCGTGTATCTTGCATTACTGAAACCCGTTAATACTACATATTATGTAAAATGACAATTTTACCCTCCAAAAATTCCAAATCTAATTAACAGTATTATTTTCATCTCTCTCTCGCCTTCGTCCCGGCCCTCTCTCTCGCACGCCGCTTTCTCTCGCTCTCTCTCGACGTCTCTCTCTCTCTCNCTTACAACTTTATCAAATAGGCGGGTTTAACTTGTAGACTTCTACAAAATTTGGACCACTAGTTGTGTTTTATTATTAGAGAAATGATTTGGTACTTTATTTTATATAAAAAAAAATCTTAACCGTTGATTAATGAAGGTTAAAAATGTTATATAATTATGTAGCAGGTTAAAAGGTTATTTCATATGAGGGTATTTTTGTAATTATACTAGGCAAAGTTTTAAGAAAGTTTTGATTAATATCCCAAATTTAGCATTAATTTTGCACGAATTTAACCATTAGTTTAAAATTTAATTGATATCCCAAATTTTAGGCATTAATTTTAGAAATTTTAGAATTCTTCTAATTTAGGCATTAATTTAAATTTTAGGAATCGTAAAAATAGTAATATTTCTAAATATGTTGAATTTAAATATTTAATATTTAAATTTAAATAAGAGAAATTTTGTGTTACTATTTTAACAAATTTAATGTTGATAATAACGAATTCAATATATTTAATTTGTTTAAGAAACTTCTAAATTTTTCTAATTTATATATTAATTTTTTACCACAAATTTTTTTAAAAATTTAAATATAGGTAAAAAAAATTTAAATTCAATGTTGTAATATTTTTTAATAAAATATCTGTAGATTACGGATATGAAATGATAAAATATCTGTGGATTACGAATGTCAATGGGTACGGACATCTATAATTTTATTTGAATCTAAATTCAAATTCAAAAGCAAACGCAGTCGATTTATCTGTACTAAACGGATATAGTTTTGAATATGAATGTCAGAAACGAAAACCAGACGGATTTGAATTTGGATATGTATTTTGATTGTATCTGATCAGAATTTGAAACCAACCGGAATCCGAATTTATTTTACGTTATATATAATATATATATAAATATTTGATGTTATATTTGAATATGTATTTTTAAACTTTAGATTTAATTTAATATATTTTAAAATATTGTAAAGAGAAATAAATATTTTAGGTTCGGGCTAGGATTCGGGTTTCGCATTTTTAGTTAGGTACGGGTATGGATATGATTTTTTAAAATTCGTTGGATTTGGATTCGGGTTCGGGTTTTTGAAATTCGCCCCGAATCCTACCCCTTTACATCTTTATTATGGATGAAGAGGAAAGACCGAGAGAGAAAAATGAAACAAAGAGAGAATAGAGTTTGATAAAAGAACCAAATACTTTTTTTTGGGGTATCTAGTAACTCGTACCTTTCTCAAAATGACATGTTATTACATATTAAATTTTTAAAAAATTAAATCTGAACCGTTGAATAAAAATATGAATAATACCGAAAAATAATAAATATAGAAACAGTACTGTTATTATTAGTGTCAGAACCAAAGAGTGATAGGATCTGAATTCTGAACTGAGAAGTTCACCGCAGCATTAAAGAAGGTGAAACATGCTTCTCTTTTGTCAACAGCATAATGTGTGCCCTGAACGTCAACACAAAATATCCCTTCCTTCCACACGGCTCTTGAATTTTTGCTCACCCTCTCAGCCTCTCTCACTGTTTCACACCGCAGAAAGAAATTCCAGCATGGTCACAGATCACCACGTCAGCTGTGGACCGCCCAACCATCTGCCTTTCATCTAAAGAGAAGGATATATGATAGATGACATTGGCGGTCCACGAGCGGAGGTGACGGACACGGTCCAGCCAATAATTTCTCTTCATGAGCAAAGCTTAGTTCACACCAGCTGAGAGAGCGAAGTAAAGCCAATCTCTCTGTCTTTTGGTGCTAGGAATGAATGAATCATCCAGATCAAAGGTGCTGCGGAATTTCTTGTACACTTTCCCTGCATGCTTTATTTTTTTTTAATAGGAAAAAAGAATATAATATTATATATTATTATTTTGTTATATCCTTTAGCCTTAAGGGTGCGTTTGGTTCGAGTTATCCTGACAGGATTACAGGCAATCCTGCCAGGATAACTGTGTTTGGTTAATCCACTATGTAATCTAGTCGTTAATATAGCATTACAAATCGAGCAGGATTACATCAAAAATATTAACGGGAGGGGGGTCGTGTATCTTGCATTACTGAAACCCGTTAATACTACATATTATGTAAAATGACAATTTTACCCTCCAAAAATTCCAAATCTAATTAACAGTATTATTTTCATCTCTCTCTCGCCTTCGTCCCGGCCCTCTCTCTCGCACGCCGCTTTCTCTCGCTCTCTCTCGACGTCTCTCTCTCTCTCTCTCTCTCGCACGAACACCTATCATCTTCTATTGCGTCGTCCTCCCAAGTAATTATCACGATCTCCTTCCCTCCATTCGTCATTTCCGCAAAAAACAATATTCAAATGACTACAAATGGACAATTTTGGAAAAAACTATACTTTTATGTTATGATTACTAAATCTTATAAACTGAACCAAATATATTAATGCTATAAACACTGTAATCTAGTATTACATTACTGTATTAAACCAAACGCTCTAATACAGCATTAGTAGTAATCTCACGCCGAAATCCAACATACCTGGATATGTCGAGATACTTTGTAATATTACATAACTCGAACCAAACGGGCCCTAAATTCCCAGGGAAGTAACGTGAGCTGCGTGGAGATGAAGAGAAGAGATAAGTTTTCTGCGCTCAACTTGCCAAACTCTTTTTCCGCACAATGTGTGTGCATTTTGTTATTCTTAGAAATAGTCTTTTAATAGAACATGAGCAGAGTCCAAGATCCGGTCCAACACGAAATCCACGAGCCCCCACCTAATCAGGACGAATTAATGTCTCGCAAGGTCAAAGTTGGGTATGGGAATGTTATGGTCACGTAACTTTTATTTATACTTATGTACAATTGATATTTATACTTTCATATGTGAGAGTAGTGTTTCCTGTATCCCGTGTAAGTGCCACGAAATATGTATTACTAATATATGTGACAAATTATCTTACTCATCATCATTATCATCATCATCATCATCATCAATTAGTAAAAGAGTGCATCTCACAAGAATTATACACAGGCTCAGAGAACTCCGAAGTGATAATAAATGCACCACTAAATTAAGAATAACTGAATAGAACATATTTGCCCTATTATTTACAGAGAGTTTTATCATTATTTTATGTACACTAGATCCAGAAGAATCATGTTCATAAACCTGTATATGCACCAATGAATGACCTTTTAATAGCAGTCTTTAGAGCCGTACAATTGCTTAATTATAAGCGGTAATCAAGCCAAAGATAAACAGCTCGATCCGAAACAAATCATGCCGGTTCGAAGACTATGACACACGCACGGCGACGAATTCTAAATCAAGGATGATTACTTCTCCAGCTTTTCGAACAGGTCTGATAGGGCGCGATAGAGAATAGTGGCTGCAGGAGGCTTCGGTGTAGAGCCGAGAAGAATGTCCAATGCCTTCATTGGAGCACCATAGAAGCGGGAATTTTCTGAAGACCGGGTTGTAACTACGCTTCCATTAAGAGCACAACCTACAAATGCACCTGCAATCAAAAGCAGCTAGATGAGAGAGAGAGAGAGAGAGAGAGAGAGAGAGAGAGAGAGGAAAATAAATGAGAAGCAGGAATACAAATTCTATAATCTTTTCTTTTGTATCTTCTTTTTCCAGCACACCACTTCCTACCCAAGCCAAACATAAAACGCTATTGAATAACTGAATATTCTCTTTGTTTAGGATATGTTTAACCTAAAAAGAAAAGGTAGCAAAATCACACGCGCCCGCATCCCCTGATTCTGAAGTAACTCATCTGGTAGCCAAATACTTCCCTTATTAAATACTACAGTTAAAATTTTTAGTTGACCATATATATCTCTTATGTGATTTCGATTGAAATAATTTTAATGGAAGTTGCAGCCCGGCCAGATATCAGCATAAGAGAAACGAACAAATTATGATTTTCCCCAAAAGTCTCTATGATGAACATCTGATCGCATACGTTATAGGAGTAGTAAATCAAAGCACACCTTTGCTGCAACTGTAAGTGTAGCATGCGGCATAACCACCGTCACCTGCACGGAGATCAGCCTCAGCTGTTCGTCCAACAATACCAGCAGCAGCACTAACACCAGCCCCAAACGACAAATGTGCATCTCCACTGAAGGTTTTGATGGCATCTTTGTTCCTCAGCACAATTATGAAGTCGGTCAACTCCCCTCCAGCCTAGTAAAACAATTAGCACAAATATGTCATATATTACTACCCTATATTCATGAAAATACAATTCGGTGAATGTAGTTAACCTGAGCTCCCCATCCAAGGCCAAAAGTAGAAATGGCAGAGGGTGCAGACCAGGAACCGTCCTCCCTACGAGCAACAACCAGCCCAGTCCCGATTTTGTATGTTACCATCATCCCAACCTTCACAACAGTAAGTATTGCAAGGCCTTTCGCTTGTTTGAGAATGGAATCAGGGATGGATTTCTCCGGTTTCAACAAGCCCACCTGAATAATGTTAAGCATGTGTTCCATTAAATATAACAAACTCAATTTTAATTCTTTTAAGATCACTCTACTGTCCGTAGAAATTATAGCAGGCAAAAACCTCATCATAGTCATCCAATCTTTTCATTGACAGTAAAGAAATTTTACAAATAACCATTATGAATGACGAATATAATTGAAAATTCAAGAGGCACGAAGACTATCTCTACGGTAGCAATCCTCAGCAAGATTCCAAATCCTTACCAAGGAATAGGCAATCGTCCAACGCAACAGAAATTAGTAGCACAATAAACTCATTCCAGGACACCACCTTCATTACCATTTTTACCTCTAAGTTATAGATTGCATAGAAATGCATCGACCCAAAGAACTAGAGACGTCTAAATCTAGCATTTTTTGGTCATGAGAAGACACAAGTAAATAAACTGTTATGAAATTGAGAAGCCAAAGTAAGAACATTTTCTCGCAAATACTTCATATTTTGAGGGTAACTAACAAGTAGTGTGGTAAAAAGATGTTCTGCAGAATAAGGTCGGTCCATGATTCAATCAACTAAGACATTACATAAGAATATAAGGTTTACCTTACAATAACCACGAATTGTGTTTGCTGCTTTGTATATCTCGTACTCCATCGTCCGTCCCCAAGGGAAGTTCATCCATGATCTTAAGGTGCTGAGGTCAGTCAGATCATGAGTGGGCAGTTGCGATGCACGACTAACCTGATCCATAAGATAAGCCTGCACCCCCTCTAGTCGCACACAGCATACATCACACACCCGCTGAGGCTCGTTAGTTCTAAATTTTGGAGGCAGCAAGCTCCGGCCTTTTGAACACTCGCTGCAAAATAGCCCACCACAAAACCGGCAATGATGCCTAGAGCACATTATGGGATGAAAGCGGACATTACAAAGCATGCAAGAAGTTGACACACTGTCGGGCAACCACTTTGTTGGCTCTGTGTCGAGGATCTCCTTTGCATTACCGAAATTGGCTTCTGACAGTGTCTGGGCCATTTCCTTCCAAGCTTCTGAAAGAAGTTGGGTGGAAACCCACGATATCCCACAATTTGCGAAATCACCAGAAGTGAGAGCCCTTACTTTGCCTCTTGCCGTAAGAATTATTTCAGAAACCACGTCCCACATTGTCATTTCCTTGTCTTCAGCGAAAAATTGGTCCCATCTGATTTCCTCATCAGGAAAGTATCCACCATTAGAACCAAAGCCCCTATGCCACTCCTCATGATCCCTTTCAGTCATTGGTGGGACAGAGACAGGTATCCAAAAGCCGGTTTCTTCATAAAGTGGGGAGTCGTAGTAGAAGTATTTCCCTGGCTTTCCCTTTACAATCTCATGAGCTGTATCTGACTTCGAATTAGAAGCTTGGCCTTCGGCCGTCTCTGAATCACATGATGTATCATTTATCAAAGGAATGTTGTTGGTTTTCTCCTCTGTTATTCTAGGAACCTAGAAAAGTAAGGTCATAGTCAGAGATATTAAAACTGTTTTACCTGCAGTAGAAGCAAATCAACAACTGCCCAAAAAAACTACAACTTAAGTAAACTCAGGTTATAGAAACTACCGTGATTTTCTCATTTTAACTACATCCATGCCTATCATGCTTAAGTAGGAAATGAAAAGAATGGCTTAGCAATGAGAAAAGAAAGTAAAGTGGGCAAAGGACACTTAATTTCGGTACAGAGCTATTGTTTCTGCAATCCACTCCCATACAAACCACTAATTTCGGGAACAACATGTGAACTGAATATGTACTTCAAATCACTAAATTTTTTCCAGTGCTCAGCAGTTAGAATTGCCGCATCTGTGGGAATTCTATAAACAGAGTAGCATCATAACATGCTCCCAATAGAAATCATAAACATAAAAGGGTCATCGAACTTATAAGTCAACTCGATCACTACACAAATCTGTGAATTTTCTTAAACATCAAAACACTAAATTTATACGCTTTGAGAATTTGCACGGGCACAATCAACAGAACACAGTTTTTATGCTTTGAGAATTGACATAAGCATCGCTTCTATTTAACAACAGATATCAAGGGGAATCAAAAGCTACCCAAGGAAATCTACTCACAACCCCAATTCCACGAAATCAACTAGAAATTTAGGCAAATGAATCGGAATTAGAGCCAAGAGAAAGGTAATACGTCACCTCGTCCCCTTCGTCATCGGGAATAGAAGAAGCTCTAGGATCCGCCGCATCCAAGGGATCGGATGGATCCTTCTCCGGCGCCCGTACATCGCAATCTTCGATCACGGGGTAAAGCTTCTCCGATTGCGCCATGAGTTCGCGATTAGGGTTCGACACGACGACGATGGCGATAGCTTAGCTTTGCCCTATCGTCAATGGTGCTCGATCATGGAGGGAGAAGAAGGAGAAGAAGGAGAAGAAGAGCGGATTCTTCGGGATTCGCGCAATTCGAACGAGGGTTTCGATTTGGGGAGGAAGAAACCAACGAAGGAGAGGCGTTCGGTTGAGCAGGAGAGACCCCAAAGACGCAAACTCGGTCGCGGATCGATAAAACCCAGTCGCGGGAGCAACAGTATAATCGAAGCATATTGGGGATCGAACTATTGTGCGGATGGTTTCGCATGCGGTCGCGTGATATCCACCGTTTGATTGTCCAGTGCTCAATCTCTGCTGTTCATTAATGATAATGAACGGAAGAGATTTGCTTGCAGGTGAATCTCACCCTGCCCTAGCGGAAATACTGTAGCTTATAAGAGCCTGGAGATGGTCCACCACGTCATCATGAACCATTTGACAGTTTTCCTCGCGGGGCATAAATAGCTCTACGGTCCACGAATCGCCTAGTGAACTGAGTCCATGCAATGATTTCTACTCGAACACTAAAGTAGGCCCAAGCCCAACACTTGGCCCGGTCTACACCGAGTCTATTGGGCCGGATTAGGCTTCAAGCCTAGCTTTGGTGAGGCTATAGGCCCAAAGCTTAATAGTTGTAGACCGGGTCCATTACCACAACAATAGTTTTCATGGCCCATTGAGGACCAAAAAGGTCACTTATAGGTTCACCCATGTGATCTGAACCTATAAATTGTTCCAGTAGTAGAGATTTGTTAAAAGATCAACATTTATCAATATGTGAATGTTGACTATTTGGTGAAGTAACCGACCGTCCCTAGCGCAAGTGGCAAAGGGCTTGGTGGTTGGTACCCGAGATGCAAGTTCGAATCCTAGTTGATTCACATATTCAGCTAAGTTTATTTCTAAATGAAATAAACGAAGCAGGTAGCAGCGTGCTACCTATCTCTCTCAAAAAAAAAAAAAAAAAAAAAAAGACTATTTGGTGAAGTAGATCATCAATTTGTATATTCCAACCACAGTTTTGTTGCATTAATTATTTTGGAAGATAAAGCAGTAGTTATGCTCACAATCTATAATTAATATGCAATAATGTAAATCACTTGCAAACCCAAATTTTTAAAATTTTAAGAATTTTCATCAATAGTGAACAGTGCTGATTGTTTTCGAATGGGTTTGCATGAATTGTAGAAATTCATGCAAAATTAGTTGTCATTAAGTGGTTGGTATCAAAGAATAGAAAGATATCATGTAGTTAGTTATGAAATGAAAAATAATTTTCCAGTGGACCCTAGAATCAAGGATTCAAAAGGCTAGCACACACCACCCTTATTTGCAAAAGTAAAGTGGAAAAATGTTTGCAAATGCTCTTTTTTGGGATTCCTTTCGCTCTACACTAGTTAAGCGCTCGCACTTCACGACGGATAGACAAATTTGTCTTAAGCATACATCAGTAATTATTAAGCGTTAATAATAACTACACTTGCTTAAATTGAAATATCTTATACACTTAATAATACTTGAGGCAAAAAATCATACCAAAACAACTGCCACTTTGTTAAATTTTAAAATTCAAACCACTTCTAATATTTTTGAATGGAATGATTTTAGTCAAAAAATTAGAGATTTTATCAAATTAATTGATAATTTCATCAAATTTTTAATAATTTCAATCCGTTTTTAATTAGTAAATGAAAATTTGCCAATTAACAATTAATAACTAGTAGAGTTATTAACTTTGATAGAATTTTCAATCTAACTAAGTTAAAAAACTAAAATAGAAAAATAAGAAAAGCCAAAAGGATATTAATAAAAAAAGTTAAAATTGAGGAACCAATTTCAATGGTCCATAATTGAGGGGGTTCCATACATTGTTATCAAAAAGTTAAATTGAAGTATTAATTTCAAATTAATAAAGAGTCGATAGAGTCTTTACCCTTTATAAATGGAATAGAGCAGTTCTATTTATACACCCATAGTGAATAAGTGAGGGAGCGAATTAAGAGAGGAAGAAGGGGCTAAGAGAGAGAAGAAAAATTGGAGTGAGCTTAGGTGTCACTCAACCATGAAATAAGAAAAAAATACCGTGTCGCTAGGATTTAACTCTTTAATATTATTGTATAGATACGTGGCAGTTTAACACTACGAAATAGCTCAACAGAAAAATCAAATATAATCTTTTCCTTGACTATTGTTGAATACAAATATTAAATACACCATTTTCTAAAAACTTAAGTTTTTTAAAGAATAAAATTTATTTTACATTACTTTAACAACGATTAATCCGTAAACAATGAAAAAGAACGGCCTCAAGCATGGATAGAGATGTGCCCTTCTAGAAAAGGAGATCATAGTGCAAAGATTTTCACTTTGACGTGCATACGCCTTAAGTCTTCTTTTTTTCTTTTTTTTCTGTCGATTGATGGAGCATGAGACTACCCCACATTGCCACAATCTTTCTTCATACCATTTTGACGCCGATTAGCCTCCGAAGAAATAGAATTATAGTCTTCTTACATAAAGAAAAGTGTCGTTATTCTTTAAAAAATTAAGCTGATAGAAAATAATTAATATTTTTATATGCTGATATTAATACTTTTCTTCGGGGCTTGAGACTTTACTTTGATACACATCATGTTAAATAATACAAAAGTCATTCTCTAACTAGTGTAGAGACCCGCGCGATACAGCGGGTAGATAATAAAAATAAATTTTTAAAATTTTAATAAAATTTATATTTACAGTTTATAGGAAGTTATATCATATTAAGCACAGTCAATTTGTATGACTAAATTCAATTGTTAAAAAATAAAATTATGGCTAGAAGCATATGAAATACATAAATAATAACTTAACGTTTCTGGCTTAAGAAAATTTTGGGTGGGGTCTCAGGCTCCAGTCTCCACATCATACTTTTTAATCTACGAAAGAAATTTTGCCCACAACAGTGTTTACTCAAAAAAATGGTCATAAGATGAAAATAAAACAAAAAACATCAATCTTAAAAAAACTAATACTTTTTTGGAGCACTTCTCTTACTCATCCAAACCTTGTACATTTTCTTAATTTTCAGCTGGTAGTTGCTTTCCGCGCCGAGTCACTTCTGAATTTTCATTGTAACCTATGAACAAACACCTCATCTGCATCACCAAACTGCGATATCTAAACCGATACAGTCTTGCCATCACATCAACCACAGAAATCCTAATACTTAAACAATTTGATTTACCAAGAAGTCCCTGAGATTCTTGAGAAGCGAGCTCCCGCACAACGTCCCCGCGAAGAGGAGGCTAGGACGCCACTCCCCTCGGCCCAGTGTGGGCGTGCGCGAGCCGCGCGAGGAGGCAGCCGAGNGCGAGCTCCCGCACAACGTCCCCGCGAAGAGGAGGCTAGGACGCCACTCCCCTCGGCCCAGTGTGGGCGTGCGCGAGCCGCGCGAGGAGGCAGCCGAGTGGCGACAGTTCACGGCGAGCGAGGGCTCCAGCGTAGACCGGCCTGCGCGAGCACTTATATGGGCTACGGCTGGACTTTACAGGACAATACTTCTTGAAGGAGACAAAGTTCTTCGTATGCTCTTCTTCTTCATTATCCTGATAATCTTTGTTAACACAATGAGATAGAGAGAAGGAGATGAGTGCGAGGTGAGAGATTAGATGATAATCTTCTTTTTTGCATGGAAAATAACATGTTATGCAAAAAAGAGGGGGTGGGGGGATTAATGGTGGAGGGGAGTGGATTGGAGTTACAAATTAAGCTCACTAATTGATGGAATATGATGAATGTAATTAAATGTAGAGAGGTAAAGGGTTGAGCATTTAGAAATGGAGATGAAACGTAAATTAAAAAAAATGAGAGCTTGTCAAGTCATCATTTCATATTGGGGATTCATATAAGAGTGTAGATAGTTTAAGCTGGAAAAGAAATAGTATTTTTATATTTTAATATTTAGTATATGAAGTAATTATGGTTTGGACTTGTTTCTGTCTATTATTANGCGAGCTCCCGCACAACGTCCCCGCGAAGAGGAGGCTAGGACGCCACTCCCCTCGGCCCAGTGTGGGCGTGCGCGAGCCGCGCGAGGAGGCAGCCGAGGTGGCGACGGTTCACGGCGAGCGAGGGCTTCGGCGCAGACCGGTTTGCGCGAGCACTTATATGGGCCACGGCTGGACTTTACAGGACAATACTTCTTGAAGGAAACAACATTCTTCGCATGCTCTTCTTCTTCATTATCCTCATAATCTTTGTTAACACAATGAGATAGAGAGAAGGAGATGAGTGTGAGGTAAGAGATTAGATGATAATCTTCTTTTTTGCATGGAAAATAACATGTTGTGCAAAAAAGAGGAGGTGGGGGGATTAATGGTGGAGGGGAGTGGATTGGAGTTAAGCTCACTAATTGGTGGAATATGATGCATGTAATTAAATGTAGAGAGGTGAAGGGTTAGCATTTAGAAATGGAGATGAAACGTAAATTAAAAAAAATAAGAGCTTGCCAAGTTATTATTTCATATTGGGGATTCATAACATATCATGCAAAAGAGGGGGTGGGGAGATTAATGGTGGAGGGGAGTGGATTGGAGTTACAAATTAAGCTCACTAATTGATGGAATATAATGAATGTAATTAAATGTGGAGAGGTGAATGGTTGAGCATTTAGAAGTGGAGATGAAACATAAATTAAAAAAAATAAGAATTTGCCACGTCATCATTTCATATTGGGGATTCATATAAGAATATAGAATATAGATAGTTTAAGCTGGAAAAGAAATAGTATTTTTATATTTTAATATTTAGTATATGAAGTAATTATGGTTTGGACTTGTTTCTGTCTATTATTATAATCATCCACTATGGTTATTATGGTAGACTAGATCGACACAATAATCTCTATTTTAGACAAAGGAAGGGTAAGTGACAAATTTTAACGGTCAAAAAAAGAGCGAAGAAGAATAATATAGAAAAAAAATAATATAACAAGCATGCAAAAAGTGAGATCCAAATTTTCCACACTTAGTAACCCCGTATTTATTGGATTGTCGGGTCCCGGTCACGCTTGGCTTTATGATCGTAGGAGATTATGAGGACTTATTGACAAAATTGTCAACACGAATATTAAAGTGTGAAGGCTAAGTTTGCATTTACTGTTATCAACGACAAGTAAAAATGGTGCTACCTCCCCACTACTGAAATAATTAAATGCTCTTTAATTTCCTAAACGAGAAAAAGTAATATGAGAAATTTTTTTTTATTTACTAATATGTGGTAAGCATGATGTCATCTGTGCGTAAGCTAATCTCTCAACTACATATTTAGTCCATTAATTGCTAAAAGAGGTCTCAAATATATAAATATAATAAAATATAATAAAATTAAATCTAAACCGTTGGATATGATCTATTCTACATCAAAACATTTAATAAATTTTGGAGACCTAGATCATATGAATTGAATATTGGCCATTGTTTATAATGTTCGATCGTTGCTTTCTCTGCTTAGCTTCCATGATGTTTGTGAAATAGGTTTTCATAATTTACGATATGTATCTATTTGGCCGCTTTGTTGTAGGTCTAATCTATGATTTTTGAACTCAAAAAATCATAAATATAACTAATTCATCAAATTGCACCTCTCTTATATTTTAAATTGGCTAAAAATTTCCCTCCTTTTATAAGATAAAGATGCAATAATATATAACAAATTAACTTAATTACCAATTCCATAAGTAGTACATGTCACTTATAATATAAATATTAGTTTTCAAAATTTAAGTTGAGATTCTTCAATAAGTATAAGTGTAAGGTGCTGGGTTTGCCCAACTTAAACTCAGCTATTATACCGATCGTTCCTAGCGCAAGTAGTAAAAGGGTTTGGTCGTTGGTATCCGAGACCTAAGTTCGAATTCTAGTTGATTTACATTTTCAGCTAAGTTTATTTCTAAATAAAATAAACGAAACGGGTAACATGCTACCTTTCTCTAAAAAAAAAAAAAAAAAAAAAAAAAAAAAAAAAAAAAAAAAAAAAAAAAAAAAAAACTCAACTATTAGAGGTCAGCATGTTTTCTAAGGTAATGTATACATGGAAAATGACAGGCTAACTGTCCTCGTATGATTAATTTCCAAGGGTTTCCCGTGATTATAGGGTAAACCGTCGCAACGCGACACGGTTAATCTCTACCAAACACTTGTTGAAAAATGCGAAAAAGGATTCTTCTTATAGATCTTCATATTAATTTGAATGGAGTGTGAACATTGTGTGTGTTTGTATTTGCGAGAGTTGAGAAAATATTAAATTCACATTTAAAAAATGAGAGTCAAAGTCCAATTTTTGCAGAATTTTGGAAAATAACAATGCAATTTATCACAAATAATTGACAAGGTTCACCTCTCTTATCAGCGCAACATGCACGTACTGTGTTTAATCATTTTCATCCACGCCAGTTAAAATGTTATATATGTGTACGAAACCATTTCCTAACTAGTACATTATCTAATAGACATTCACTAGTAACCATTACATACATTATCTCTTGGTGATTACATTTTTTCCAAAAAACAAAAGAAAAAAAAGATAGGTCTTTCTCATAAGGACAAAGTAAAAAAGCTACTACATCAAATAAAGTTGAAACAACTTTGGCCTCATTCATATCTCTCAAAAAAAACTTTGGGCTCATTCACACTATAACAACCCTAAGCTATACAAATATTCAGATTACGATCATGAAAAACAGTTTTGCATCACTTTCGTGTAATAGTGTATCTAATTTCTCGGCTATTAATTGCAATGAATTCAATTAGGAAGTGGCGTCCTAGGAATTAATTAATTTTATTTTCTAAATTTCCTCACAAAATTGGATCTACTACGTAGTACGTACACTAAAACAATATTACGTTATCTTATATATGTATCTTCCAATTTCCAATTACCAATACTAACTACCTATATATCCCCAAATTATGACATACATATATATATGTGTCCTACTTTTTAGAAACATTATGTGATCAACACTATAATTTTATCAGAGTTCAATAAAAGCACACCCAAAGCTACATATATATAGTGGGTTATAAGAAAGATGCCCAATTATTTTTATTATTATTATTTTTATATAAAAATGGGGGAGAAAACCTCTCACAGGGGAAAACAAAAACTTCATCGAAGAAATTGGCAAAGGACTTGGTGGTTGGTACCCGAGATCCCAAGTTCGATTCCTAGTTGATTCACATTTTCAGCCAAGTTTATTTCTAAATGAAATAAACAAAGCGGGTAGCGTGCTACCTATCTCTCTCAAAAAAAAAAAAAAAAAAACTTCATCAAAGAAAATTATTTACAAAAGATATATATACAAAATGTTTAGCAAAGAAGCCACGCCAAAATTACTACAAAAAAGTTCTCCTATACCTCCATAGAGAATTTTCACTACTAATTAATCCACCCTTAATAACAAAAACACCAAATTATATATGTTTCATTATGTTTTTTTTTTTTTTGAGAGAGAAAAGTAGCATGCTACTTACTTTATTTATTTCTTTAAAAAACAAACTTAGTTGAAAATGTGTATTAACTAGGATTCGAACTTGAGACCTTAAGTACCAATCATCAAGCCCTTTGTCACTTGTACTAAGGACAGTCGGTATGTTTTATTATGTTTTGAAAGTGATTATTTGTTCTTAGATTAATTCATCTCTTGCCATCAGTTGATAAGCCAAGAATATATAGAACGGCTACGATCTATTCAAATGGCGCGGACCAATTTGCCCATATTCCTGGAGATAATCCCAATGGTAAATTTGGGTAATGGACAAAATTATAACATGTACTTTGAAAATTAAGTAGGTAAAAATTGAGGTGGCAATAAAAGATACGTATGTATCTCGATATATATTGCAACTTGATTTCTCCTACTACACTTTAATGCCCAACAACAATATAGGGTGATTTTTTATGTGATTCATGAAAGATATACAAAAAAAATATACAGTAATTAGATCCCTGTCCAAATAGGTAGCGATTAATCCAATTCAGTATAATTTTAAAAGAAAGTGCTATAAGAGAGTTATTAATTAGTAGAGTTATTAGAGCTACCACACGCATAAACAAAAGAACATAATTATAATATTAATCACTTCAGGACTCGCAGAGCAACCAATCAGAGGTGAAGCAACAAGCAGCAGGACAACAACAACACCAAACCACAACGTTGGATGTTACAAAGATTATCCATACATGCATGCGTTACACTCTAAAACACACATCTACTCAATTAAGTGTGACATGGATATATATAAATATTTCATTCATTATCCTTGCTTCTATGTCTGTTGTGATCGATCTCATTAACTGTGTGTGCATGAAGCTTTAAATATATATCTCTCTCTCTCTGTTTCTCTCTCTTTATATCTCTCTCTCTTTATCTCTCTCTCTCTCTCTCTCTCTCTCTCTCTCTACAAATTTAAAATATTGTGCTGGTGGGTTGTTGGAGCAGCTTTCAATGCCATGCTCTCCCACCACTCGATCTCACTGTTTTTTCTTCTGTGTTGGACGAAGACCAAATTTAGGCCTTCACGCCTTTCAACCATCTCCCATTAAATTCCCCTCTCCATAGTCTATGCCCGTTACATTTCTTACTCATTAGATACTAAATATATATATATACTTTGCTAGTCAATTCAGAGAGTTCGGCTAATATAAGATTTCGACCGTTAGATCTATTCCTTGGACCATCTTTACTCGTTAGATCATACTATTTAATTAACTACCCACTTAATCCTAGAGAATCATTACCATTCTAATCGGAGACCACTATCATTCTAACTGCACATCTCTTTATCCAACGGTTGAAAATTTATAAGTATAAAAAAATTTATACTCATAAAAGTATAGTAGTTCTAACATATATATATATATATGGATGAAAAGAAAAGATAAAAATTAGAAGCTCCGCTTTTTAAGAGATCATTCATTTTAGGATTACTCTAATCTTAGTATATATGCTTAACTTTTTTAATTTTTGGAGGCCAACCACCGCCCAAATATAATCGAGTCAAAAAATTTAGTCACATTATATTTTATATAAAATAATTTTATATTTTAAAGGTGTTACAGAAAATGGATACATGGAGACCCCCTCATTTAATTTTTTTTTTATATGCTAACATTCTGTCAACTTTTGTTGCAGTTTAGTTAATTTAATTAAAATTTTTACGTATAATGGTAGCTCCATTAGCTATTAATTGGTCATTAATCATTAGCGAAGTTCATACTTACTTGAACCGAAGGATAATTATAGCCATAAAATTTGGCGGAATTGCAGGTTACTCATTGTCACAAAATTTTCAGCTCAATTGACTTAAATAGCTTAAAAGAACACAACAAATATATTAATAAAAAAAAAGTTAATTGCATACAGGTTCATGCAAATATAGTGAATTGCAAATATATTACTGTAAAGTTCAACTTTCATAAGTTATTCCTTAAAAAATTCTAATATTTCCAGATATATCCCTCTGGTTTGGTTTGTTACCGTTAGAAAACTATTTATATTTTCAATTTTGCCATTACAGATATGTCCCTCTAAAAATTATAGCAATATAATATAAGAGGGATAAAAATGTCAAAAATTAATCCGGATAAAGTATTTAATCGATGGTTAACTAAACTTTTCTAACGGATTCTAACGGCAGGGATATATCTAAAAATATTAAAACTTTTGTATAAATAATTTATAAAAATTAAACTTTACAGAAATATATCTGTAATTTACTAAATTTGCGGTGATCTTAATTGACCCAAAAAAAAAGAGTTGTAAGGCCTATTTCAAGATAACTTATAGTTGAGGGACTCTCTCTCTCTCTCTTTCTAGCTTATGCCATATTATATTGGGCCATCTCTCTCTCTCTCTCTCTCTCTCTCTCTCTCTACAAATTTAAAATATTGTGCTGGTGGGTTGTTGGAGCAGCTTTCAATGCCATGCTCTCCTCCCACCACTCGATCTCACTGTTTTTTCTTCCGTGTTGGACGAAGACCAAATTTAGGCCTTCACGCCTTTCAACCATCTCCCATTAAATTCCCCTCTCCATAGTCTATGCCCGTTACATTTTTTACTGATACTAAATATATATACTTTGCTAGTCAATTCAGAGAGTTCGGCTAATATAAGATTTCGACCGTTAGATCGATCCCTGGGACCATCTTTACTCGTTAGATCATACTATTTAATTAACTACCCACTTAATCCTAGAAAATCATTACCATTCTAATCGGAGACTATTATCATTCTAACCGCACATCTCTTTATCCAACGATTGAAAATTTATAAATAGAAAAAAATTTATACTCATAAGAGTATAGTAGTTCTAACCTATATATATATATATATATATGGATGAAAAGAAAAGATAAAAATTAGAAGCTCCGCTTTTTAAGAAGTCAAAAAATTTAGTCACATTATATTTTATATAAAATAATTTTATATTTTGAAGGTGTTACAGAAAATGGATACATGGAGACCCCCTCATTTCATTTTTTTTTATATGCTAACATTCTGTCAACTTTTGTTGCAGTTTAGTTAATTTAATTAAAATTTTTACGTATAATGGTAGCTCTATTAGCTATTAATTGGTCATTAATCATTAGCGAAGTTCATACTTACTTGAACCGAAGGATAATTATAGCCATAAAATTTGGCGGAATTGCAGGTTACTCATTGTCACAAAATTTTCAGCTCAATTGACTTAAATAGCTTAAAAGAACACAACAAATATATTAATAAAAAAAAAGTTAATTGCATACAGGTTCATGCAAATATAGTGAATTGCAAATATATTACTGTAAAGTTCAACTTTCATTAGTTATTCCTCCAAAAATTCTAATATTTTCAGATATATCCCTATGGTCTGGTTTGTTACCGTTAGAAAACTATTTATATTTTCAATTTTGCCATTACAGATATGTCCCTCCAAAAATTATAGCAATAGAATATAAGAGGGATAAAAATGTCAAAAATTAATCCGGATAAAGTATTTAATCGATGGTTAACTAAACTTTTCTAACGGATTCTAACGGCAGGGATATATCTAAAAATATTAAAACTTTTGTATAAATAATTTATAAAAATTAAACTTTACAGAAATATATCTGTAATTTACTAAATTTGCGGTGATCTTAATTGACCCAAAAAAAAAGAGTTGTAAGGCCTATTTCAAGATAACTTATAGTTGAGGGACTCTCTCTCTCTCTCTTTCTAGCTTATGCCATATTATATTGGGCCATCTCTCTCTCTCTCTCTCTCTCTCTCTCTCTCTCTCTCTCTCTATAGTTGTTGCCAATATAAATAGAAACCCAAGTTTGAGGCTTTTTCCCTTGCCCTTGGAGTAGCTCTCTTTTGCTAGATCTTATTTTTGGTGTCTTTCTCTCTCTCTCTCTTTGGGTAAAAGTAAGTGTGTGTGTGTGAGAGAGAGAGAGAGAGAGAGAGAGAGAGAAACTAAGATGAGTGGAAATAAAGTTGAGAATGGGTTGGAGGAAGGAAGGGGAGGAGAGGAGGCGGCATATGAGATCTCCACAAGCAAAGGATGTTGCAGCTCAGGCATCTCTGTTCAGTTCATGCAAAAGGTCGGTGAAGCATCTCTCACTCGCATCTTTTTTCTCTTTTTTTTTTCAAAAATTAGGAACTTAAGTCTCAGACCCTTATGAGTTTTAACATAATAATTAATGAGGTTTTTTGTTAGAAAATTAAACAAATTGTCAAAATGTTTTTCTTTTCATTGTTTTTAGAGCTTTGATTAATTGTGATCTCAAATTGTGCAGGTTATTATACATCTCTCCCTCTCTGTATTTGATGAAATATTAGCCGAAATTTTTATATATGTTAAACTACTAATTATTATGTATGCTAATATATACGGTGTATCTATAAAATATTATATATATACTTTTGTGGAGAATTACTATGCTATTCAAAATATAAGACAGTCGGTGCTTTTAATTTTTTAATTTTTGAATTGAAAATTTTAAAATCAGATAATAATAGTCCCTTTAAATTTGACTGGTCCTTCAGAATAATAATATTTATTCAGTGGCCAAAACAAAAGCAAAAAAAATTAAAAATAGGTAATTTCTTGTACTTCCTCAATATAGTATAGTAGTCTTAATCTATATTTTTTTTATTATTTTTTAAGCAATCTATAAATTAATGGGCATTAGAAATTATTATGTATATAATAACGTCACGATAATGCTTTACTTAAAGATACGAGTACGAAAAAAGTTTTTTTTAAAAAAAAAATTTTTTCCTCTCGCGCTCCACACAAAAAAGAGTACAACAATATTTACGAAGTGCATTCAATAAACACGAGAAAAGGTCGTTGGCCGAAAAATTAATAATTAATAAACCCGTCACGTACCATCCAACTACATGATCGGCGCATTTATCACCCTAAAATATATTAATATATTTTTCATTTCATCTTATATTTTCTATTTTTACTATCTTATTTTTTACTTTTTTGGTTTGTAATTTTGTTACTAATATAAACTTACGGGCAATTAATCATTTAATTTTCTCTCGTTTTGTTTTCGCTTTGCGTTTTTTGTTTCTTAGATCATTGCAGAGATATTCGGGACCTATTTCCTGATATTCGCCGGGTGCGGCTCGGTGGCCGTGAATTTGAGCAAGGGAGGCACCATCACCTTCCCCGGCATATCGATCGTGTGGGGGCTCGTCGTCATGGTCATGGTGTACTCCGTCGGGCACATCTCCGGCGCCCATTTCAACCCCGCCGTCACCGTCGCCTTCGCCACTTGCAGAAGGTTCCCGTGGAAACAGGTCCACATACAACTATTGTAGCTAGATTTTGACTTCTGCTTCTCTAGTAGAAAAGTTGGTCAGACATTCTTTCAATTGATGCAGGTGCCTGCGTACATCGTGGCCCAGATGCTGGGCGCGACGCTGGCGAGCGGGACGCTGCGTTTGTTGTTCGGCGGCGGGCACGGGCACTTCTTCGGGACGGTGCCGACGGGGTCCGACGTGCAATCTCTCGTACTCGAGTTCATCATCTCCTTCTACTTGATGTTCGTCATCTCCGGCGTAGCCACCGACAATAGAGCTGTAAGTTACAATTAAGCTAAAGTGATAATTAAGATAATTTTAGATAACTCTTCGTTTGTACGAAACACTTGACGTAACCATTTTTTTTCGAAATTTCAAACTTGTACTTATTCTGTTTCGTGAGCTGCATGATAATTAAACACGATATATCACTTACAATTTTTTTTAAAAAAAAATTAATTGGTTGGGTCATTAATTGGTCAAAGTTAGTTGACTTGGTAGACCAAGTCAAAATTCGTGAGTTAATTTATAGGATATATATATATGTTTAAGGTAATGATGACCTTTTCTCTTGCTCAGATTGGAGAATTAGCTGGGTTGGCCGTGGGAGCCACTATCCTACTCAACGTGCTCTTCGCTGGGTATGAGCATGAACACACAATTTAATTACATCTTCTAATAAAATAATTCATTCATATCTGGGTGAAAAAAGTTCGAAACTAATATGAACTAATTTTTGTTTTAAAATTATGATTAATTTTTTATTTTATTTTAATAGGCCGATATCGGGAGCATCGATGAACCCTGCGAGAAGCCTGGGGCCGGCGATCGTGCTGCACCGATACACCGGAATTTGGGTGTACATCGTAGGCCCCACCGCGGGGACGGTGGCCGGAGCTTGGGCTTACAACCTCATCCGCTTCACCAACAAGCCCCTCCGGGAGATCACCAAGAGTGGCTCATTCCTCAAAAGCATGAGGAAAAACTCTGAATTAAATGGATCCAACTAATTAGGCTAATTAATTAAAACAATTTGCCTTAATCTTAATTATGTGTAGAAATTATTATTATTATTATTATTATTATATATATATATATATATAAAAGGAGAGCTATCAAATAATGGCGTGACGTTATTTGGTACGTCCTAGTAAAAGGGCTTTTGCTTTGTATGAGTGGATGTTTGGTTAAGTATGAGAATTTTTATCTTGTAATAGAGTGTAGTTAATAATGTTGTATGAATTAGTACATGATTATGTTATAGTTTGGGTGCGTTGGTGTGGTTAGGTTAGCTATATCACACGTTGTAATCTGTGCTCTTGTATATTTTAATGTTTAATGCGCATATAAAATAACCATGTAGACACTCTCAAGTTTCAACTCTCAGATGTTGCGGTTGACCACATGATCTTGCCAGATGATGATGTATCTCCACGAGGGGGTGAGAAAAAGTGTTGGATTTAGTTGTATAAAATAAGCAGTAAAGTGTGTGTACTGTTCAACAAACGATTGGGAGAAGAATCTTTCAACTTTTCAAAAAGACCCCAAACAAAGAAAAACATTTTATTCTAGCATGATTATTATTTTCTATTTATTTAATAATCTGAAACAATTTAGCCCGTCAGTTTTAATAATTTGTTGATTCTTAACTACCGCTCTGATATCAAATATAATGATATAATTTATTAGCACTAATAACTTATTGAATTATTAATCATCAGCCTAAAATATTTAAATTCACTTTTTATTACCAGAGCCTTTGATCATTATATTCCTATTCATAATTTCGTTTTTATTCGATATAGAATTATGAAAGTGTAACATACGTGTCGTCAAAAAAGATGCCAAAGTGCTACATATTCAAGGATCACTATTTAACGTTCTCCAAGAACTTAAAATTTTTAAATCAACATGGAGCATGTTTGGGGGGCATCGAACATTCTTGAAACGATCCCAATATACTGGGATGTTAAATCGTCTAGTGAAAAATAAATAAAGAAAATATTTCCATATGATAGGAAACTAGGGAAAAATATTGATTTTAATCAGAGTATATATTTTGAAATATTTATCCAGATTTTTGGATCAATTTTTGGTTGAGACCTTAGCCTTCTTATTAAAAAGCTATGTCAGCTTAAATTAACCAAAAAAGAAAAAGGAAAAAAAAAAAAAAACTCTATTGAAGGCTAAAGCAACAGATTTCTGAGCAAGATAAAGAGTGCAGATTGATGGAACGAAGTCACATGTAGTATGGAACAGATAAATACAATGAGCTTAGATAAATTCCAGTATAACAGGTTAGAGCAAAATACAATATATAATCTGCACCTAGTTGAATACTTCCTACAAAATATCGACGATCTCGTAATTGACGAGCTAAACACCTAGTACTTACAACAATTAATAAACTCATTTTGTAGTTGACACAACCGTTATGAAAAGGATAGAAGACCAACATCGTGGAGCACAGAACAGTTTAGATCATTGAAATAGTATATTTGAGAAGCACCTCACTGTAAAATATCTAAATAATTCTGCAATGTACACTTTGACTCCGTAACGTCGTGAACTGGACAGCTTGACAGCGGTAAGTTGTACTTGTCTTCTGCACATCTTCTCGTTCAAATGTTCGGATGCTTCAAAACCAAAAGTTTTGGGAAGAGATCTACATATTGCAAATGCAAATATTTATCAGTACATTAAAATGAATGAAAATGATAGTTATACTTTTACATCATTAGGCAAGTTGCAGTTCATTATCTTCATGAATATGAAACATAAAATCCCTGGTTGAGGAGACAGGCACGCAATAGCTGAGCATATAAAACATGAAAATTTGAAGATTTATACCTTATCTGAGGTGACTGATGCAGAAGTCAAGTGGAGTAAATCACATCAACGGAAGAAACACTTGTTGATGGAGCGTTGGAAATTTCTTGATAGTTGTATAGGGAGACTGATGAATCAGATGATGGCCCATATCCCGAATCGCCACGCCTTCGGCTGTTCTTGGAGCCGCTGATCCTCGAACATTCGCTTAAATCACTATTTTGTGCAACTTCGACAGGGGTTTGACCAGAAAGCATGCTCACCACAGAGGACATAGTGGGCCTTAGGATAGGAGATGTTTTGGTACAAAGAAGAGCAACCTGTAGTGTTCTTAATGCCTCGTCCTTTGAGTAATCAGAACCTAGGGCTGGGTCAACCATATCGAGAAGCCCATCTTGCTTCTCTAGGGTCTCAGCCTACAACCAAATAAAGGTGCAAAAAAGAAAAGAGACGAGAACATTAGGAAACTAACACAATAGGAGATGTACTTTATCTTGCTAGGTGGTTCTTATGAAATTGGCATTTACAAGAAGACTATCTGCTTAAAACAACAAAGAGTGGGAAAACATACCCAATCAAGTAGATGGACGAACTCGTCATTCTGAATGCAATTAGTGTTGATCTTTCCGCTGACTATCTCCAATGCCACCACTCCAAAACTGTAAACATCTGCTTTATGCGTTAAGCAACCCCTTGTAGCATATTCAGGAGCCATATATCCACTGAAACATAAAGAAGTAGCAAGTAACATGCGAAGACAGTTTTGATTAGTAATACTGGATACCAAATAGTTGCCTCATTGCTTTATTTTGTTCAGTGAATATTAAGAATCAAGTCAGAGAAAAATATCTTACACAGTTCCGGCAATTCGGGAGCTCATGTGGGCACACTCCTCATTAAGCTTAGCCAAACCGAAATCAGATATTTTAGGATTGAGGTTTTTATCAAGAAGAATATTGGACGCCTTGATATCTCTATGAACGATTCTCAGAGCCGATTCTTCATGGAGATAAGCCAGACCCCTTGCTATTCCTAGGCAAATCTTGAACCTTGTTGGCCACTTAAGTTTCAATTGATGTTCCATGCGACCTGCAAAACACTTAATTCTCATAAGTCAAGTGGGACAAATTCGTGGGCACCTTACATAAATATCCCTATAAAAGCATATATTTACATATATTCCCCTACAAAATTTGAATTTTCACATACATTTAAAAAAAAAATCCTTGTCTTTAAGTTGGAAAGCCATTCAGTCATTAGGATAAAATTTGTTCATATTAGAAGGGTTTTAAAGCAACCATTGTAAATAGAAAGGTATGTATGAAAGAAGTAAGTTATTTAAGACTAATTAATATTCAGGATTCATAGGGATATATGCAAAAAGATAATTTTGTAGGAGCATAAAACTGCAGATTATTTAACTCCGATGTGTTTTTTATAGGAGTAGCTATTTAGTACGAAAATACCAAAGTATACAAGAAATGTAATTGGACATTTACCAAATAATGCACGACCAAGGCTATTGTTTTCCATGAATTCATATATGAGCAGCAGCTGATCCTCTTCGATACAACATCCAAAAAGTCTTACGAGATTTGGGTGTCGTACGGCAGAAATAATGCCTATTTCATTTAAAAATTCGCGATTTCCTTGCCTTGATTTGGATGAGAGTTGCTTGACAGCTACTACAGTCCCATCAGCCAGTATACCCTAAAAGAATTCAAGAACGAAAAAATTTCAGCTTACTAGAACTTTCCAAGGAACCACATGATAATTAAGGACTCTACATATATCTTTGCAAATTATCTATTTACACATATAGCCCTTTAAAATCTGAATTTTCAGATATGGCTCTGAAAGTGCAGTTTCTTATAAAAGCTTCCCCAAGTTGTGGAGTCATGCAATTCATGGGGGAAAGATGGTTGTTGTATTACAGAATGTTTTTAAATGAGGAGCATTCTTTTAAATCATCTCAATGTATGCAGTCATGGATTCGTCTTCCAGGTATTCATTATCACATTTTGAATTTCTTCTAGTAATTTCAAAGTGTATGTTGTAGGCAGATTAATCACAAAATTGCCTTATGCAAGTTCTAATTTCTAATTTAAACAAATCAATTGTTCAATAGAGATACTTTAGTGGAAGCAGATTATGTAGTAGAACCAACTATTTTTTTTACCTTGTATACTGGTCCGAAACCACCCTCACCTATCTTGTTTAAGGGGTCGAAGTTCTTGGTGGCAGCTTCAATCTCTTTTAGACTGAAAAGATATTGTGCTCGTGCTTCAAGCTCAGAAAAATGATCATTAAATCCTGTTATCCCTGCAATTATGACCACAATAGAGAGAATTTTATAACCTCAGCAGTATATTAATAATCTGTTTAAACTTCAGATGCATGCAAAAGATAGTTTCGACAGTCAATTAGGTTTCTTGAAAACCCTCTGCCGAGATAAAATAATGGCAGCAATTAAAGTAGAAAATATCCTTTTTGGCTGTGCCAAGTGATCTAAATTCAAAGGCCTACATAAAATGATACCTTTTTACTCCAAAAAATTACAGCAGTAAATTATGCCATGTCAATCACAAAAGAAGTGAAGAATTATGAGAAGTCATAAAATGGATGATGAACTCACACTTTTTTTTGAAGTTCTTTCCTCGCCAGAAATCTTTGGTACAGAAACATAGCACAAGAAGTAGCACCAACAAGAACAATGCTGTTATGATACCAATAATTACTCCAAGAGGGATTCCCTTATGGTGATGTGATCCTTCATTAAGAGAATATACAGTTAAAACAACCACCTATGAGGAAACATAGGAGACTGAAAAAGAAAAATTAAAACCAAAAACATCCTTTTGAAACTTACTAGTAACAGATATGGCTGAGATCAGAGGCCCATATACACCCCGCTCAGGGATAGCTGTGGTACCTTTCCCAGCCCAGTAAAAGTGGATTTCTAAAGTATTATCTGTTACATTGGCAGTAAAGTTCATTATGAGTTTGCGATCAGGACCACCAACCACATCTTCAATATTGAAATCCTTCAAAACCTTATTTCCCTGTGCAAAAATAAAGCAACCGATAATTTAATCCCTCAACATGATGAATATAAAATTTAGAAGTGCATCCAAGAAAGCAGAAAATATTAGAACATGAAAGGTTTATTCTGAAATCATTTCCTTGGTAAATAGAAAGACAGCAAAAATGGCCTGTAGGGATACTAATGAAGCATGATGTCCATGAAATCATGCAAAAATTAAGTAAAATATAATGCAATTTTTTTTGGAATGGAAATTCAGGTCCTAAAACTGAAAGTAGCAAGAAGGACAAACAGAAATATTACTTGAGAACTTCAATGAGATATTCGAGTTTACCGTGAGGATTCTTCCTTTTCCTCCTTTTTTTCCCCTAATTTGTTTTTTTTTTTTTTGGGTACACTTTTAAATCACTGCAGTAGTCAAATTAGAAATGTTTGTTTTAAATCTGAGTGTAGATGAGCTCAAAATTTATTAAATCAAGTATTGTAATTAATTTGTAGTCCCTAAATAGAGATCACATAAAAATTTAAATTATTTAATAATTACCTGTGTCAGGGCATGAACTAGTTACCTGTATCAGGACATCAAACACACGTTTTCCATTGCTGGTAAAGGTTTGATCTGCTGTGAACACGATCTCAGCAAAATGAAGATGCACAGAGTATTCACCATTTTCTAAGCAAAGCCCATAATATTTTAGTGAGAGAGGAGAGAGGCGGGCTTCAGTATATAGCTCTGGATGAGTCATGTTTAGTTTCGATGCGTTTCTAGCAATATAGTCAGCATCTTCATCTCCCACAAAGTCCCCTGTACTGCTATAAGCCCATCTTCCGCTTTCAGAAAGAAGATATGTTGATGTACCTATCTGAGATGAGTCGTCTTCATATTCATTTCCGTCAACGACCACCCTTTTCCCACCACAATTAATGAACAAGGACCAATCTGGAATAAGGGTTATATATAAAATTTCCGATTTTATATAGGGGTCTATGTATGTAAATGGATGATTTTGCAGTGAAGAACATGTAAAAGCACCTATATAAATGACTATCTGATAAAGTGAACTTACACTTTGATTTGTTAGGGCATGGAAGGTTTCTTCTCAAGCATGTTGGTTGTCTGGGAAAAATTTAGAAAAAAAAGAAAAAAAAGAAAAGAATGTACTCCATATTGCTGCCTTTGAAATTGACTAGTGATAAAATCAAGATTACGAGTTTCATCGGAAATTAAACACTAGGATATAGAAACTTACAAATTGTTATTTGAAGATGAAAAGGTGGCCACCATGTTTCTGGAATGATCCAAGAAAGGCACATTAACACTAAGACTGGACACCGAATGGAAGAGCCACTAATGAAAGCCTGACACTTACACATTTGCTTGTTGGCAATCTGTTGGAGGGGAGCCTGTAAAATTATTGTAAGATATGTCCCTGAAAATAAAAATTGTAAAAAAAAGTCATAATGCCTCCTTAAAATTTGATATTTTCATAAAAAAATTCCTTAAGGACGTAATGTGGGCGAAATAAAGTGAAAGAACTTGCTAGAAAATTGGTAGCAAGGAATATCTAGTGCAATATACCTACATGTTTACTTTGTTGCTTGCCTTATTTCTCAGCATCCAATCAGGAATATCTCCAGTTAGCATGTTATTAGTAAGGTACCTATTAAGGAACAAGATCAAGACTGTTATGTAAGTAAATTTATGAAATGGTTTGTTTACCCATGGAGCAAGCAATTAAAACAATGGCATATAATTTGAAAATTTTCCAAATGCACAACTTAATATTCTTAGAGCAATAAATCTCTTACATATATTCTAATGCACCCAGCTGTTCAAAGTTTTGCGGGATTTGACCAGTCAAACTGTTGAAGCTCAGGTCCCTGAAAAAGAATGTTAGGTCAGTATTCTTACAAAAAAGAACATCAGGGAGACTGTAGATATCTTTATTAGGTTAAGTGCTACATCTCAGCATCTCAACTGTATATTGAGCATAAGAAAGAGCTCTTGGAATCCAAGAAGGAGAACAAGGAAAAAGAATGAAATGCAGACAATATATTTGGCAGTTGTTGCAGAGCAGTGACCCCAAATAGATATAAAAGCTTTAAATTGCAATTACAGAAACATTCACCAAAAGGTAACTTACAAGACTTTTAGATACTTCATCTCCCCAAGATATGGAGGAATTTCACCGTATATTAAGCAATTCCTTAGGACCCTGTATCATGCAACAATACCGATTTTTTAAGAAGCATTGGAAGAGGAAAAAAAAGATAAATTGACTTTCTCAAAAGAGAAGCATAAATTATTGAAAAAAAAAATCCATAAATCAGACTCACAATTCTGTAAGGTGCACTGCATTCTGTAAGGGAGGAAATGTCATGCTTGGTGCAATCAAATCAGAAACCCTCCTGATCCATTACAATAAACAAGACTGAGAGGATAAATAGCCAAACTTTTAGAAAGTAAGTAAAAAATGGCATGGAAAATGCTCTTACAGTTCAGTTAAGTTTCTCAACAAAGAGATTTCTGAAGGAATAGGCCCACTCATTGAAGTGCCTTGCATGTCTCTGCAAAATTAAGTTTGCAAGAGGCATAAAAGGTTTTAGTTCTCTAGGTCTTAAGAGTTGCGCTGTATTTAGACTTTACAGACATGGGGAGCTGGCTAAAAAAGAAGATGATGGCACTAACATTCTGTTAACTCGTCTCCAATTCTGTATGAAGCTGGGAATTTTTCCTGAGATACTGGTTCCATCAATTCGACTGCATAGATACAACCAAGCTTCAAATTTTCTGGTGAAGCGAGTAGAAATTGTTAAGTGGACCTGGACCACCAAGTCAACCATGGACCCAACCCATCTGTGCTTTCAATTACCACCATCCGATAAGTTGCAGCCTTTTCTTAATTCATAGTTTTTTTTTTCCTTCACAGAATAATAGGGTGGTTGGGTCAAAAGAACAAGATTGATGGCACACAGTTGGATACATGGTCCATAGATGATGCGACGGACCAAGTCCAAGCAAAAAGCTTTCTGAAATAAAACTGTAGAGCTGTCAAATATAAAGGAGGCATACAAATCTGTCAAATTAGTCAGCTTAGCAAATGTCGAGGGCAACTCTCCTGTGATGTTATTTGCAGAAATGAAACTGTAAGGGAAAAACGAGGAACTTTGTGTAATACATATCAAACAAGTAATATCAGAATTAAACAAGTAATATCAGAATTTAACAAATCATTCTATCCGAGTGCTAATACCTAATACATCAGGGACTCAAAATGGCAACCTTTCAGTTCAACATAACTAGACAACTAGGAAGAGGTATATGATGTGCGTAATTATGGTACAAGAACTGTTGAATTTGATCAAGCGTTATAACATCATGTATGAACACAATATGCATAGCCCATGCAATCACATGATAAAGCAAGCGTTTCTTTAAAGAGAGTTGGATGATGGCTGCATTGACCCGCCAACAAATATTAAACAGCATTTGGGTGCATATTTGCATAGACCAAACATGTCTTTGGCCCAAAGTGCACAGCATTTGTCAAATCTGTTGATAAATCTATAATGCATTCTAAATATGCTAAGCCTTGACTTATTTTTATACTATTTACCACTTTTACTTGTCATGCTGGAAATATTGTTGGTGACCTAACTTTGATTTATTAGTTGAATTTTCTGACATTATATCAACTTGAGCCTACTCATTTGGCCACGGTAATCCAAGTGATTTTCAATAATATATACCCTAACTTCCATTTATTAGTTGAATTTTCCTGAAGTAGATTAAGTTGCAAGTTGAGCCATAACAGTTTCACTGAGAAGAAAGATTGAGGGCCTTACAATCTCTCTAAGCTGAGTATGTTACCAAGCTCTGGTGGAATAGGTCCTTCAAGCTGATTATTTTCTAGTTGTCTGCAAATTCAACTTCCTGTGTCAAAAACTCACAATTATAAGCTCTTTTCTCCATCTATACAACAAACATTCAAAAGAGTTACATTGATTTCAGCACCGGCATCCTCCCAAGCTCCTTGGGTATTTTTCCAGAGAGTTGATTTCCTTGGAGGGACCTACAATGTTGAGAAAATTACAATTCAAACAAATAACTAAAACTATGATATTTCCTATAGGCGATTGGAAATGATATAATAGCAGGAATGGAGGAATACAGATTGAACACAGGAAGGCTTGCCCATGCAGCAGGAATCGGGCCTTTGAGATAGTTCCGGGATAGATCGCTGTTCAACAAGGTGAAATTTAATTCGATAAACTGAAAACAACAAAAGATAATAATATGAATAAAAAGGTTGCAACACTTACAGATACCTCAAAAAGTAAGAGTTGCCTTAATTAAAAAGAAAAACGGTTCAGGGTCAAATTGGCAAATCCAGCAAAGAAGACAGAATAACTTGCAGAAAATGCATTCTCAAGTGTGTCGAACATTCAATAACAAGAAAAATCTACTAGTTAGATAGATTTTCAGCAAACACTTACAGATATCTTAAGTAAGTAAGGTTGACTATTTCTTCCGGTAGCACTCCAGTAAGATTCTCCCGCATTAGCTGCCTACAAGATAACATAAAACGAAAAAAGTATTATGCGCATTTCCATAAAAGGCGAAATATCAAAGAATCTGTGGAATATATAGATGTCAATGCAATATCAATGCAAAGAGTAAAAATAAAGAAACAAGGAGTCCTCTTACAAGCTAATAACATGACAGGTGGTGTAGTTATCGAAGGAGCAGTCACACGTAACATTGCTAATTAGAAGTCCAGTAGTGTTGACCCACCCTCCAGACCCACTGCATGGATCCACATTGAAGTTCCAATCCTTCTTCTTAAGCTTGATTGCTATTTCCCGTAGTGCTTCCACTACAATCAATGGAAAAAGGAAAACGACTAATAAATGGCTAAGCTCTAAAAGTTCAAATCCTACCAGATTCCTAATTTTGTTGAATTTTCTCATATTTAATTCAAGTCCACGTCTTAATCTGTTGTCGAATACAAAATATTAAAACACCATTCTCTTACAAGAACTTGGAATTGAAAAGATCGTTCAGAAAAAAAAAAAAAAAAAGGGATTCTGGAATTGAAAAGCAGAAGCTCGCATGTGTAGTTTAACTTTGCAATAAGCTCTTTAACAGTGCATTATGTGATCTCTGTCGATTTTCTCAGAATATGTGGTCGTCATAGATGTGTCGAAGCGATCTTAACCAATTTTTAGACAACTTACCCTCTATAACATTAAACAAAGCTGCTATATAACCCGTTCTAAACCTTTATTTCTACTAAGCGATCTCACTTCATTGCTCCAGTAACTACTGATCCAGAGAGAGAAGCGCGCACATTTAAATCGCCACTTTAAAAATACAAAACAAAACAAAACAAAACAAAAAATCCTTTTTTTATGATCAAAAAGAAAATAGCACAAAATAACAAGCAAAAACAAATCTTTTTCAAAAAAAACTCCATAAAAAAAAAAAAAAAAAAAAAAAAAAAAAAAAACCAATCTTTTTGCTGGGATTCACCTTCTTCCTGCGGAAGCGACTGAGATTCGGATCGGAACCCACCCAACCAGCTGAAATCGAGCAGCAGGAGCACAAAAAGGAAGCGAGCGTGGAAAGGGCGGCGCCACCACCACCATCCCCGCCGCCGCGGCGGCGTAGCTGCCACACTAGCCCTCATCTCCCTCCTCAATTCTACGCTTCAGCTACAAATGACACAGCTCAAACGCGCCCACCATTGTTAGAACCCTCAAGCGACCAATCACGCAGCTCGAGAAACAGGGGAGGAGTCCTTGTGTAACCTTGTCGGCGAGTGGTTCCGAGCGGAGATCGAAGGGGGTGGGTTCGGAGCGTCCCCACTCCCGAGCCGTGCGATCCGTGGACTCTCTTATTGCATGCTAAAGAATATCTTATCCGGGATTGGGATTAGCATTATTATAATTATAATAATAATAATAATAAAAATCCCCTCTTTGGACCATTTTGTCAAACACCTTAACTGCGGGTAACATCGCAACAAAAAGGAAGTGGGCCTCTCACAGTGTCGCACACTCCCTCTTGAGGTGTGAACGAGAGCTGCGTCCATCAATGATTGCCCCTCTCGTCCGTGTAGCTATCGTAGATATTTACTCGTTTTTTCTTTTTTTGTTAACTGCAGAGGTTGAAAATGGAAAGGGTGGGGTGATAATGTGAGATATGATATCGCGTCATTTGGTATAATATACAATAAAATAGTAATTACTAGTAATTACTATATAGGACCTGATTCTGAAAACAATTTTAGATTAAAATTTTTATTTGATATGATTTCTTTTTTTTCGCCATGTTGTTAAGTAGAATTCAAGAATAATCTGATAATTTTATCCTTTCAATATTTACTTTCCTATATTATAGAATACAGCATTATTTGATAAATATTGATTTTTAATTTTTTATCCTAAGATTTTTTTTTTATTCTTGAAAGAGTACGATTTATTCAACAAATTTCTATTTTTATATCTACTTTTGAGATGATTGAATTTTTCAAAATTTCATATTTATCCGCACAATAACATAAGTTTATCTTATCACACACTTTTAAATTAAAAGTAATAAATATATCAGTAGAAGTACGAAGCACTTTAGATTATACCATAAAATATAATTAATAAGTCAGAATCATTTATTCTAATTAATTATTTAGTCAAATTTAAAAATAAAGTTGAAAGAATATGTTTAAATTTTGACTCAAAATGTGGTTGCTCGGCATCCATATTCCATAAATTTCACCCACCTACGGTCGTAAGTTTTAAATGATTCCCAGCGTGATAATATAAAATATGCTTTGTATGTCAAAGCAATGGGCGTGTCACAATTGAACAATTAATTGGTTATTACATTTAGTCAACGGTCAACTTACTCAGACATTTCAAATCTAAGTAGGCTGGTCATAATAGTCAAAGAAACCATTATTCGCAAAGTTGACTCTTATACGAATGCTAAATGAGCGTAAATTATATATTAGCATGCATAATACAAAGCATTTTTTTTATCTTTTATTTCTCTTTACTAATAAATTTTATGTGTACTTCGGAATATACTCATAATATTATCGATGAGTTAGCTTATAAATGTGACAAAATAGTATGTTATTTATATATATTTTTTTAAGAGAGATAGGTAGTATATTACCCGCTTCATTTATTTTATTTAGAAATAAATTTAGCTGGAAATGTGAATCAACTAGGATTCGAACTTAGGTCTCGGGTATCAACCACCAAATCCTTTGCCACTTGCTCTAGGGACGGTCGATTTTCATGTTATTTATGATTTTGAAATCGATTTTCATGTTGTTGTTAACTTCGAAATTTGAAAAGTATGTCCTTCTGTGTACCGTATTAAATAAAAACTTAATTACATTGTATTATACCGTATTTTAATATCGATTGCTATTTTTTTAAAGATATCACTAAGCTAGTTTTTTTTTACATCAATTTTTACACTCCTATCAATAAATCTAATGTTCTAGATAAAAATTAACAATTATATTAAGGAGTACTAGCTAAATAGTAAGACAAAAACAAAATGATCTTCAAGAGAGATTTATTAAAAGCCTTTATGATTTCTTTTTTTAACTCTCTTTGTTTTCTTACTTCTAGCTTTTTCTTCTTCTTTTTTTTTGTCAAAACAGACCAAATATAGGCCATGCTATTTCTAAACAGTATTTTTTTTTAAACAAAATTTAGTCTAAATTATAGGTTTAGTACCTATAAGCTTATAGATTGACAAAGAAATGATAACTTAATAATGTCTTTGAAACAAATTAATACAGTATAAAAAATAAAAAAAAAATCCCAATGTACAACATGGTGGAGTGTAACTGAACCTTATATAATAAAAAATAGATATATGATACTTACTATCACAGCTAAGTCATTCACAAAGTAGGCATAATTTCCACGTGATATCAAGGGCGTGTTTGGTTCGCTTATTTTTTTACCATTGAATTGGAATCGAAATGAATGAGTCCGTTTGTGGGTGTTTGGTATGGAGGAGTCCCATTCCGATTCTTGATTCCCGAATGAAATGGAATCCCCCAATCACCCTTTTTTTCAATCCGGCCTTTTAGACCGGATTGGAAGTTGAATCTGGACGGAATGAATATTTATTTGGATTAAATTTATTTTTTCAACTTTTTTAATTAAAATATAAGTTTAAATTTAGAAATTAAATTTGTAATTTTAAATTTAATTTGAATTTAAATTAAAATTTAATCAAGTATTTTGAATCAAACTTATAAATTTGAATTTAAATTAAATTTTAATTTTTATGAAGTTTTATTCAAATTTTTATTTAAAACTTAAATTAAATTTANTTATTATTCCTTTTGAACATCTAAAAACAAAAGGAGAATTTTTATTTATTTATTTTTCCCGACTCGTAGAGCCGGCTCGTTCAACAGCATATATCCCGATTTAGCGTGTATAGCACCATCCAAAGTAAAATACTACATGCAAATTTTTTTAAAAAAATTTAGTTAACAAAAGAAAAAGTTGAGAAAACTATTGATCTAAAAATTTCATTTATAGGCTAGGAAAAAGGTACAAGGGCGGCGCAACACTAAAAAATTCATCAAAAGTATTAGTCACATGACAAAATAGTTCATATAAACCCAATGTTTACCCACTGCAATTCCACAACAGTGTAAAAGAAGGAATAGATCAAATTTAAGTTTCTTTGTTCACCGACCGTCCCTAACGCAAGTGGCAAAAAATTTGATGGTTGATACTCGAAATACAAATTTGAATCCTAATTTATTCACATTTCCAGCTAAGTTTATTTCTAAATGAAATAAACAAAAGCGAGTAGTATACAATCTTTCTCTCAAAAAAAAAAAAAAAAATTGTTTCTTTGTTCACGACAATTCCATAGCATCTGGCACAATGAATCATGCCCAATTAGTAGTTCGCTTCAAGTTGACTAAACCAACCAAAGAATAATAAATAGCTCTTCTTTCATTTAACAAGCCAGGACCAATAATTAAGGCACATTTTCACATTTTTAGTACAGAGGCGAAAAAGAAATTTGCATCTTTGATTTTCACTTATTTAAGCAATATAGCAATTATTGGGTAAAAGTTACAGGTTGACAACATCGTCGCTTAATTTATTTTAGATATTATGGCCTTCCTCAAAACCAAAAACACTAAAGGTCTCATTACAGATAAACACATAGTCGACCTCGATTATATATGTAAGAAGGAAGAGAATTTATTTTGTTAAGCTAAAGCTAGATAACTATATACGGGAACCCGCCAGACGCCGCCTTGTAGCATTTGAAACAGCAACCTGCCCAAGCTTGTCCTCATCATTGGATACCGTTCGCTCTTGGAGAGGCGTGTAATGGCGGAGCCATACACCAGTATATACCTAGAAGTCAAAGGAAGCCATTAAGGCATAGTTGTCAGTAAGACTCTGCTCCAACTTGTTAATGTGAGGATTAACGGTCGTGTCGAATCTATAAGGAAATTGATGCAACACTACTTTCGGAGTACAGAAACAAAAGCACATTATGTAGTCTCCAACCCAAGTTGCTATCCACCAAGAACTGGCTAAAGAACCTGCAGCTGAACATTGAGATCAATGCCCATTGTACATATCTAAGCAAAAACTTGCATTGAGATTAATGCTTCTTTCTAGTCAATTAAGGAAACAGTAAGACAATGATAACCACCGTTCTACCTTCCGACCAACATGAAAAAAATCAGACTCTGCATCTAATTAGAGCATCCCTTCTTCAACATCAAGTTTCCACTAATCTGTGGTAATTTTACTAGTAATAATTATTTTATTTGGCCAATCAGGTCCCATCATAAGCAGCTAATACTATAAACATGAAGTCACATAGCTCAATCATGCTTGTCATGTTGAGATTTTTATTATTTATATACTGACCTGTTGTGGCCTCATGATCTTCGTATCAGGATCATCAAGTGATTCTCGCCAATGAGCTAAGTATCCAGCCATTCTAGGGATGGCAAACAGAACAGGAAAGAATTCTGTAGGGAAGCCCATTGCCCTAATCACCAAAACAATTTTGTCAACTCCTGATACAATAGATTCAAAGGATATATACACACTTGTCTTTAATGTGTACCTGTAAATTAGGCCTGAATAGAAGTCCACATTGGGATAAAGCTTCCTCTTAATAAAATACTCATCAGATAGTGCAGCTTTTTCCAATGCAATAGCTACCTAAAACATAGAGAGTTCAATTAATATTTGGAATCACCGACCAGAACTGAACTTATATGGAAGGAAAACGCTTACATTAAGCCAACAATGAAAAACAACAGAAAATTGTTTGCTTCACTATTGCTGACAAAAGAGTATGATGAAAATGATATTTTTTTCTTTGTTGAAGGAAAAAAAAAATGACCTCAATTAAAGGATCTCGTCCAACGATTGAGAAGACTTCCTCTGCTAATTTGCGGATGACTTTGGCACGGGGATCATAGTTTTTGTACACGCGATGACCAAAACCTGACATCTTCCGCTTCCTGGGCGATCCAATAAGCATAGAGTTAGCATCTGACAATATTTGATTCTCTTGGTTTAATCAGGCTTAGCTATATGAAAACTAACAGAGAAAAATTATATGAATCACCTGTTCTTCACTCCTTCAATGAAGTCTGGTATATTCTCAACTGTTCCTATCTCGTTCAGCATTTTGAGGACGGCCTGGCATTTGCAAGGTACATGACATTTATCACACATTCATTGAGACATATGTTTCTAGACTAGAAGTAAACCATGTTACGAAGCCATAATACAAAGTTGATTTTCTTAACATAAAAAAAAAAGAGGCGATAAAAGTTCAGCTACATTATGTCTGTTCACTGATCTTGAAGAAATGTGCTTTCCACTTTTTGATAATATTATATATTTAAAAAAAACGACCAAAAGAAAGGCACATGACCTGGTTTCAACTAGCTATTTATCAACAAGCCATACTCTGATTACAATAATAAAAAAGATAATGAAGAGAACTCAATACCTCATTCGCCCCTCCATGAAGTGGACCATACAAGGCTCCGACAGCTCCCGCAAGAGCAGTAAAGACATCAACACCACTTCAGATGTAATACAGCAAATTAGGCATAAACATGTCACATTTCAAACATTTAAGAGGACAGATAAGATCGCATACCTTGAAGCAAGATGCCTAGCTGCAGCTGTAGAGCAGTTCATCTCATGTTCTGCGTGGAGGATGAAGAGGATATCAAGAACTCTAGCTAGTCGAGTATTCGGTTTGTATGACCTGTTACCCCTGTTAGAAATATGATAAAAAAACTGATCTATGAGACTTAGAACCAAAAGTCTAAACTAACCTATATATCCTCATTGATTATATAACATATGTCCATTAATGCTTCAAAATTCCAATAAACATATTTATGTAAAACACCGCTTACAAGAACTGAACTTACAAAGAGTCCAACATATACAAGAAGTTCTCTGAGTAAGAGAAGTTGTTCGAAGGAAGAACTGGAGGCCTTCCTGCCAACCTCAAGTAGGCTGCAGCTGCTATTGTTGGTACCTGAAGAAATAAGGAAATCCATTAGAGCAACTTTAGAGAAGCAGTCATTGTTTTCTCCAGATATAAATTAAAAAACATGACTCATAATCACATGTTCTCAGAAATTTACAAAGATAATTGAGGCTAGCTAATGCTGAGGCAAATACCCACAAGCTATAATGGAGCAAGGTTTTCCAATTATTTAATTGAGAAAATTATTATTATTTGAGCATCAAAATATGTTCATATACTGCCATGATTAAAGAGAGTAACACAGTTACCTTTCCAAGTATCCGAACAATTTGCTTATCTCTTAATTGCTTCGACTTGTATAGATCTTGGCCCTGCAAAGGTAGAAGAATGTCTGGTCAAGATATACCAAGGTGAGCAAGTGTCACTTTATACGTACTCACACTTCATCAAATGAATCATTAACCTAACATGAATTTCAGGATTTTTGCTTAAGTATCTCAATCTCAAAGCAGTTAAAATGGACACTCAAACCTCCGCTAGAAATTTTCATATTCCAAGAAAAAAGAACTAAAAGCAAAGCATTCAGCAACCTAAATAAACCACAAGAATTTGCTCCTTTCTAGACAATGATCGTTAGCCTATTGTAACTCATTTCTGCACAAATATAATAGCTGACAACGTTAACTTACTGTTATTGGGTGTAATTTAAAAGCTATTAATTTGTTAATCAATAATCATAGGCTGAAAATAGTAAAACAGGCTGCAAAGGCTAAAGGCATAATATAACAACAGCCTTTGTTTCATAGAATCCTTTTCCCACGTTCCAAAAAAAATGAAGTGAGTAGGTTGCTACCTTTCGCTCTCTCTCTCTCACAAAAAAAAAAAGAAAAAAAAGAATCCTGTTGCCACTTATTTGTAGATACTTACTCTAAGAGCAGGATTTGCATCTGGATGAAAGACGGAAAGTGCACTCATTGCACAAACAAGAACACCCATTGGATGTGCATCATGAGGCATCCCCTGTATGATATCCTGACATAGAGAAATTAACAAGGAGCTGGTTACTTTTGACCCAACCTGGAAATGATAATTTTCTAGGGCAAAATGCTCAATGGGTCTTCAACCTTCTTGATGATTTAAGCGAGGTTCTCAACCTTTCAATGTTACAACTGGTACAATTGGTCCTTTAAATTTTCATTAGTTGCAATCTCGCCCATTCTGGTAACATCAACTTGGTTCTGAGTAGGAGACTGGCAATACGCGGCCAATTCAATCCAGTTTTTCCGTCAATGTATTGAAGAGGGGAAGAACGAAAAGAGATTGAAAGATTAGGACCTAATTGAAACAACTTAAAGGTCGGAGCCTCATAGAAAGGTTTGGAACCCTGGTGCACTTCGCCCTAATTTTGTATTATCTGACACAATGGTGAGAAAAAAAAGAGCAATGGAAGGGACAAACCAAAACTCCCTGAGGAACTGCAGAATGCTGAGAAATTGCAAACTCCCAGTCCGCCAACTGGCTCTTCGAAGGCAAATTTCCATACACTGGGAAAAGCATACCAAATTTGTTATTGTAAATGCACCCAATCATCCAAATTAACCAATTATCGAACAACCAAACTTACTCAAGAGATAGGCCACCTCCGGATAAGAGCTGCTTTCCGCTAACTCCTCAATTGGGTAGCCTCTATAACGAAGAATCCCTTCATCTCCATCAATATAACAGATGGATGAACGTACTGGAGCAGTGTTAAGATATCCAGGATCGTAGAGTTTGAGTCCCTTGTCATTTTTGCCCGTTGTGATCTGTGAAATATCAAAAAGATTTTGTTTTCCACAATTTTTTCTTAGAATTAAGCCCATTGAAAAAGTAAAATTGAGTTGATTGAAATATTCAACGAAAAATGCAAACTTTTTGGCAAATTGGAACCAATTACGCCTATGACAGATCACACAACGAAAGTTCATCATTTATTAAACAACGACAGCCAAAAACTGGGGTTCCAATCACATTAAACCAACATCGGAGACTCATTTCCCAATTAACATCTAAAAAAAGATCAAAAGAGGCAACTTTTACCTTCTTAAAATCCGTAGCCCGAACAGTTCCTTCGTCAGATATCTTAAACTCGAACTTCTTCCCGGATCTCCCATCGATCACCGCTAGCGACCCTCCGAGGTTTCTCGGAGGCGGCGGGATCTCCTGCACCGAGACGGGGGACCTCTCCAGCGGCGAAGCACCACCTCCCGCGGCGGAGACGGCGGCGAGGTGGCCGGAGAGGACGGCGAGGCGAGCGCGAGCAAGAGCAGAGTGATCGAACGCGCCTTCCATTCTCCTACGCCGAGAAAGATCGGAAATTGTGCGATCCGAAACCCTAGATTTCGTGTGGGAGAGAAGCGTAGGAGAGTTGGTCAAGTAAAGTGGAGGAGATCGGCGAAGTTGATGTGTTTATTATTTGCTAGTGGAGTTTAGCCGCGTACTTATATACAGGTCAAATTTACTGGTCATGTTAATCGGTCTCTTTGTTTCTAGAAGATACAATCATTCAAGATGGGGATGAGGTTAGGCGGTGGGCCCCAGCTTTTTGGATGGATCGGGTCCTTTTCTCAGTGCGCGTTAAAAATGTGTTCGAGGAAAAAGTTCGTTCTCAAATTAATGGGGTGTTCGGCCTATCTTTTAAAAAACACTTTTTAGTTAAAAAATAATTTTCAGTTTAATAGAGCGGTTGGTAATCTCATTTTTAAAATCTGATTTTACTTCTCAGAATTAGAAAACTGATTTTGAAAGCTCCAGAATCAGAAGCAGAAAAAAAACTGCTTCTTGAAATCTGATTCTGATTTTGAACTCAAACTTTAAATTTNTTCTATTTTTATTTTAAATTCAATATTTATATTTAAATTTAATTTAAAATTTTAATTTTTAGATTTATTTTTTAATTTTTTAATTTTAAATTTTGAAAAATAAATTTCAAACTTTAAAATTTTAATTTTAATTTTAATTTTCAAATATCAAATTTTAGATTTTAAATTTTTAAATTTCAAATTTCAAATTTCAAATTTAAGATAAAATTTAAAATTTGAAATTTTAGATTTTAATTTAAAATTTAAAAATTTAAAAATTTAAAAATTTAAATTTTAAATTACAAGTTTTAATCTACAAATTATAAATTTTAAATTTTTAAAATTTTAAAAGAAAAATTTTAAATATTCAAATTTTAAATTTTATATTTTAAATTTCATAATTATTTTAAATTTTAAATTTTAAATTTTAAATTTTAAATTTAAATTAAAAATTAATATTAAAATTAAAATTCTAAACTAACAAGAAATTAGAATTTTGAATTTAAATTTAAAGCTACAATTTTGATTTAAAGCTAAATTAAAATTATAAATTCAAATTCAAATTTTAAATTTAAATTTTAAATTGAATCTAAATTTTGAATTCAAAGTTAAAATTTTGATTTTGGTTTTGATATTTCAATTTGCATTTGAAATGAAAATTTTGAAATTGAAATTTAAATTTNTAAAAAATTTAATTTTAATTCAAATTTAAATTTAGATTTTAAATTATTTTAAAATAAAATTTAATAAAAATATTAAATTATGCAAACATCAAAAAAATTTTGCCAAACAGTTTTTCAAAATCACTTTTGAAAAATTGATTTTATCTAAACTCAGCCAAACACTCTACAGCTTTTAACTAAAATCACTTCCACAAATCAAAATCACTTTTTCAGAAATCACTTTTTCAGAAGCTAGACCAAACGGGCCCTAAGGGGACGCTTGGATTTACGTATCTATAGCAAGTGCAGTAATATTTAAGTTTTTCTCAAATATAAATAATTTTTTATTATTTATTTTGACATAATTTATATAGTTTGAAAGTTAAATTTATTTTTTTTATTTTTTATGTAATTTAGTGATAATGAAATTAATTTTTTTAGTTTTATTATTTATTTTGATGTAAGTCAATCCCGTTATTTTCTGAATATAGCAATAAACTTATACTTATAAAATTTAACCTATTAAATAATTAAAAATTTTATTTTATTTAAAGATAATTCTAATTTATAATAAATAAGATAATTCTAATTCATTATAAAGAAAGTAGAGTTTAGATTTTACTATTTAATAATTTTTTTAGAAAAATTATTAAATAGTAAAATAAATATCAAGAAAGCCGAAAATAAATATCAAAGTAAGGAAATTTTGAGTTCCACTCCTCCGCTTACATCAAAACAAACTGCTCCTTCCCGCATGGAAAAAATACCTCAAACTAATTACATTATCATATATATTATATATATGCACTCAACTAATAAAAAAATAAATAAAAAATAATATAATAAAACATTATTAATTCTATGTGTGTTATATTCTGATCGGAAAGATTTTGTCGTATTAAATATATTTAATTTAATTATGTAAAATAAGAGTAAAGACTATATTTATTAATAAATTATATAATACTTTGCAAACCAGCATATATATGATAATATTTAATTAGTAAAAAAAGTATAATTACTAGGAGGTAAGAATAATTTATAATGTTTAGATTAATATTCAAAATCATTGAGTTATCTAGTGTGTAAAATATTATAAACTTTTATTTGCAAGCAAAGTATTTTTTTATAAAATAAAATAAAAAGAGATTATTAATAAAAGCATTGTATTTTTAACTATCGCATCAAAATGCCTTTTGGTGGGCGTCCATGGGCAAGCAAAGTAATATAAAAAATAAAAAAAAAAAGGAGGAAAAAAAAATCCATAAAAAGCTCCAATCGGGTCGGATCCAGCAGAAACAGTGACCCGCTAATATTGACTCGCCGACTCGGATAGGGTCGGAGTCCTAGTGCGACTCGGTTTCCAATTCCATGAGCTATATATGACCCACACCACATTATCGATCGAAGGAGACTTTATTCTTCGATTCCAAGCTCTCTTTGCGCAATCTCTCGTTGCGAATCCTCCCTCTCTCTATCGCTCTCTCGAGGTAAAATTTTACATTTATTTTTGTTCTTTTTTATGCTTCTTTTTTTCTTTTTCTCCGATCTAGGGTTTCATCTATGTCGAATTCTTGCCCCTTATATAGTTGCTTTTTATGAAGCGATTCACACGATTAATCGAATTTTTGTTCAAGTGCTCGATTAAAATCAGCTTGTTTGTTTTTAGTTCGATTTGGGACGAATTTAAGGAATTTATCGACGCTATTTTTTTTTTTTTTTCGAAGCCCTGAATCACCTAGGATTTCACAAATTCGTCCTAATTGGGATTCTTGTGTTCATGTAAATGTTATCGTTCGATTAAAGCGATGCAAATGGGATTCTGAACTAGCTAATTTATTTGTTTGATCCTTTATCCGCTTCATATGTTACCGAATTTGTTACTTCCGTACTAGTATCAAGTAAGAAAATATATCAAATAATAAAATTATTTTAGCAGAAAAATTTCTAGTTTTAATTCATTTTATCATTAATAGGTCAATTGCTTATCAAATTGTTTATGAAGAAATTGACTTATTGTTTGCAACAAATTGTTTTGAAACCTGAATTGAAGTGCGGAGCTCCTAATTTGGATTTTAATGTATCAGTGATATTGAGGCTTACGAGTTTTTTAAGTTGAACCATGGGAAAGAGGAAGTCGAGGGCGAAGCCGCCGCCTAAGAAACGAATGGACAAGCTCGATACGGTCTTTTGCTGCCCGTTCTGCAACCACGGGAGTAGCGTCGAGTGTCGCATGTAGGAATCATATTATTCCATGTTTGTACTGAGATTTAAGCTCTGATATTTGGTATATAATTTGTGCTTGACTGTGATTCGATATTCACAATTTGTTTGCAGTGATATGAAGAATCTGATCGGCGAGGCCGCATGCAGAATCTGTCAGGAAAGCTTCAGCACCACTGTTACTGGTAGGTCCATATTTAATTGCCGTAAATCATTTGCACAACACATGCATATGTTGAAAATATAGCCCACAGATGTTAAACCTAGTACATAAAGTATTAAAAATTGAGAACAAACATGAATCGTTATCAATCAGTTAGTTAAAAAAATTGTGAGTATCATAAGTCATATATTTTATGACAACCCCATTTACTTGACCAGTGACAGAAGTTTGACCAAGGGAGATGAGAGTTTTAGGTGTAATCTCGGCTAGAAATTGGGTCTAGAAGTTTCTTACATGGCTTGATTATTGAACCAGGATCTACTACTCCGAACAAGCAATGTGATAGTGTAGTGAAAATGTGACTAACCTGTAGCAGCAAAATACAATCGTCATTTTCTATTGTAGCTAAGTTCAGCTAAATCTTTGTTTACATGTGTGTATTCTAGCTCAGAATATATGGACTATACGGACTTTCTAGCTGAATATGCTCTCTATTATATTTTCTTTATAAACATGGACTTTGCAAGATGGTGTACTGCGGATTGGTACCAGATAAGATGGTAATAGCAGAGAAATCAAGCAGGTGCTACTATTAGAAATCTAGTTTAGAGTACAATGGAACCTGATGTATTTTTTTAATGATCAATATTTCCTTGTAAAAAAGAGTCCAGTCGTGGCAGCTACTAGGGCAATTCCTGGTTAATAGAAAATGATTATTCAGATCGGTGACACATATGGAATGGTGCTCTTCAAGAATTGAAGCCAGATAGTTTAATCATACAAAAGTTACCAAGGAGCCTGTTATTTAGAATAAGCGAGCTTCACCTGTTGCCTCTCTGCATGTATTGCAAGAAGCTATATTAGTCTCTTCTCTGTTTTTACAATTTTAAGTTTTGTTTGGGAATCTCAGTAGCATGCTAACCGAGTTCTCTTCCTCTTTGCAGCACTTACCGAGCCTATTGACATGTAAGTTACTTGACTTGGTAGAGTATATTTTTAACTCTTTGAGAATTAGATAGATATTGATTGTTAAAATTCTTTTCATCTATCAGATACAGCGAATGGATAGATGAATGTGAACGTGTTAACAACCTTGATGAAGACACTGCCTAAGTGCACCTATTTGCCGAAGAGGTTCGTAGTGAGAGTGGACAAGTGATGTGTATGCTTCTAATTTGTACCATATGATCATGTTGTGTATATCTATGTAGTTGACATGATTTATTATCTTGTAGTGAACTAATGGCTGCTTTCCTCTCAGTCAGCATTTTTATGCTATTTAGCAATTAATTGAGCCTACTATAATTGATGTGTTATAAATCTATTAATGGTGGTTGAGCGAGATACTTATATATCTGATGATGGGAAGCTACCGGCTCTTCTCTATGGTAGAGACTTGGCTGATTCTATTGAATCAACTTTCCATAGCAGAGCGTTTCTCGTAAGCAAAGCAACACCGTGGTAATATCTTTAACAGTTACGACCAGCCACGATATATGGTACAGCAAATATTTGGTTCACTTTGCAAAAAATTTTGTAGGTATTCTTCACCAAAAAATCATCTTTGAGAAAGTTCTTTAGGAGTTCCAGCCTGGTCGTGGCCATTCCATGGCCAATCGTATTCAACATTTTCTGGGTTTGAACAGTGTAAAAATTGAAGGATTACAAAGACAAATTGGCTCCAATAAAATAGCCAATATTAACCATAAAGCCTATTTAAAACAAAACCGAAACAAAAAATAAAAACTAGAAAAAACACGGGCCAAAATTCAAGAAGGGAGCACGAATTGAGAAAAAGGCTAGGAGGCCTGCTTGACGCCGAAAGCAATGTAATTGACGCTGATGTCGTCGGAGAGAGACCATTCTCCGGTCAATGGGTTGTAAAAGAACCCCGCCATTTCCTCTACCTGAACAAAAACATCCAATGCTTTAGCTGTCATACATGGAGTTCAGGCAAAGTATTATTATGATTTGAGAACGTCTACAAAAGATAAATGGGGATTACAGAGAATGAAGCTCTCCGCAATATCATGACTAATTCCTCTGGAGTGAGAAATTTGGACCACTCGTGCGTTCCCTTTGGGAGCTGCAAAAAACCAGAAGATCACATTGCACACATCTTGCACAAGTTGTGGTAACAAAATTTGATCCAGACCAGGTGGTCCAAATCCTAAGATAAATGGATCAGGCCACTAAGACTCGTCAGCAATGGTGAGTCCAGAAAAGTTATTTTGCCTAGATTAAAATCCGGGTCCAGGTCCAAGTCCAAACATGAATTCAGATAAACCATGTCATGAAAAACCTGAATTCCAAAAAAATAGTTAACATACCCAAAGTTTAAATAACTTTGTATTTTTTATTTAAATTAAGTTTTGTTAATAATTTTCTTGATGCATATACATCAGGTTAAGAGTAGTGACTGAAGAACTGTTCGAGCAAAAACCATAAAAACCAAGAGCACACGTTGCACTTGGTTTAATATGAAAAAAAAACACAATAGCGCTTTATTTATGATCAAAGAGATAGCATGACTACTCATTATAATTCAGGTGGTATGGTCATGGCTGAACCCAGATTCAAGAACAGGATATTGGTTGCCTTAGTTAAATTGTTATTCTAGTCTAGTAATGGAGAATCCAGATCTGCAACACTACGATCATCTAATAGGAAGCGGATGAAATTAACTACATAAGGAAGAAACAAACCCAATTAAGAATGTGCTCGGCAGTAACTATGGCAGTAGCATATGCTCGCAATGTGCGATTGATGGTAGAGATCACAGTGGCACCACCAGGAGCTGTTAAGGCTCCAAGTGACCTGCAAAAATCTGAGGGGTCTGCAACATGCTCAATCACCTGTGAACAAAATCACATTTAGATTTCTGATACGGCGGGTTTCCTTATCTTAAGTTGATTTAGATCTTGATACAAGTGCGCACATAAGATCGAGTGTCGATTGATACCACACCTCAAGAGCAATTGTTGCATCAAATTGCTTATTCAGTCTGACTAAATCCTCTGTAAACCAAAAACTATGTATCAGCTTTTGTATCAGTCTGACATGTCAAGCTAAAATGCATCAAACTTTAACAATTCTAATCATCAAAGCACGATCGTTAGATTTTGAAATTAGCAATCACCTAGATTAAAACTAAGTAAAGAAGGAGAATTCACCAAAAAAAAAAAAAAAAAAAAAAAAAAAGAGAGGAGAGGAAGAAACTTAGTTAACAGAATATTATGTCACATGGTAACTGCAATATTCATCATCTATTCTAGATAACATTATGGGATGCCACCGAGAAACATGATTCCATAAGTGTTTACACACGTTATGTATTAATATTGATTTGAAATAAGCAAACTATTAATGCACCAATTTTTTGAAGCTCACAGTAGTTGAGGAAGAAAAGAGTACCAGCTGTAGTGCAACAATATTCAATAGATGCAGTCAGGGGATCTGATGCCTGAAACACATATAGACGCAAAAGATCATGACATCAAATTTTTTGAATATTTATGTTCTACTCAAACAGCTTGATACAACAAAATATGCATATTATAGGTCATCTAATCTGTTTATAATTCACCTCTTGATTTCTCACTAGCAAAAGCTTCTTTTAAGTCGAAAATTCGTTGGTGCATATCATATTGAGGTAAACACAGCATATAAGATTTTTATGTTTTCATTCTATCAGCCAGGAAGTGGGAAGAAGAAAGTTCAAGATGGCAAATAATAAACTCAACGCAGGTAGCAGTTCAAATTAACAGAGGCCTTTTGAGATAAGTGGTTGGAGAAAAATAAACATGTAAAGCTAGTTTTTTAGCTTGACAATGAGAATAACCATACAGCATGAATGTGAGCAATCTTAATGTTCTTTTCCACAGCATCAATGCCTGTAACAGCAGCTCCCAACCGAGCTAGCGGCTGAAAGTGGAACAGGAAAAGGTTATACCATAAAATGAGTAGCTTAAATATGAAGATATTCAAAAATTTAAAAATGACAAACTGTGCTAAATATGGTAATCATTCTTCATGTAAGGCAAAAAACATCAAGACAAGCGGTTCATATGCAATGCAAGAACAGAATGAAATGCCTATGGATATCGTCAATGTTCATAATAACTGAAACAACGATCTTGGAAAAACTACAAAATAAAAAGTTTAGGCCTTGTTCGGCATCATTGCTCTTTTCTTCTTTTTTTTTCAAGACACTAATTCTATTATTTCTATATAATTTGATACACCGATGGAAAATTTTTTCTCTTGTTGTCATGGTTTGTTTGCTTGTAACACACTCCGGCCAAGTGGTGGATGACAACTTATTTAACAGCACTTAGGAAGCGAAAAAAAACTGCTTCCAGTCTTAATTTTTGTTGCCAAGTACCTTGAATGTAACAATTGCAAGCAATCTACATCATTTTCTACACTATTTTATATAGAAATTTTATATTAAAAAAAATAGCAACAACACCAAACAGGGCCTTACCTGATCGCTTCTGCCATTAACTGTCAAGAACAAAATATGTCATATATTTCAATTAAACTAACATAAGTTATGGTTCAAAAGATCTCCTTCACATCCCAAGGTGCAGCTCAAGCAAAATCAGAGCACCATTGAGTTGAAATTCTCAAAAACAGCAACACTTAAGGACCTTGAATGACATAGTCTTCACTACAGGGATCTCATGATTATCAGTACTCTGGTCTTTAAATGCAAAAAGAAATTTTCAGCCAGTAAAGAAAAAAATAACTCAACAGCTCTAGCAACATCATCTTGTTATTGTCTTTCTAGCACTCTTCCAGATAGAAGACAGATGTCTGTCAGTTTTTAACAGGTTCATAAATATTCACCTTCTTGTGATCTTCAGGTATATGTCTTGACCATCTTACTCCTTATTGCAAGTAAAACTTAAACGTAAAGACCCCGATTGTCAAAATCTCACCATAAAGATTGGAAAAACAAGAAGGCGGTGCTTTCGCCCAAAGAAATTACCTCTGAAAGAATGCCACCACCACATCCTACATCGATAATTTTTAATCCTTCAAGCGGCCTAGCTNGGGAGAGTAAGGATTAGGGTTTTGGAGAGGGGTGCGGTGAAGGAGACGAAGGGTTTTACAGAGATCGCGAGGGAGACGAAGCGATCTCAACGCCATGATTCTCAGGAGAGTCGAGCAGGGAGAGAGGGAGAGGGAATGAGTTAGAGAAGGGTGAGAGTCGAACTCGTGTTAGTTCATAAACACAAAAAGAATTTTGTTTCAACTTATTATTATTATTATTTACACGATAAAAAGATTAGATATTATTAATCTAATTATAAATGTTAGATTAATCTTAATCATGAATGAATGACCAGATACAATGTATCCACATTGATTATATCAAAATTTACTTTTGACGGTATTAATTTTCTTATCCAAAATTTAATTTACTATTTAATCGCATGTATTTTTTTAATTAAAGAAAACGTTTCGAAAATTCTACCAAGTTTTTAGCCAAATATAAATCATCATAATAATTACACGCTTCGTCACATCGTCATGGCCACCAACGGTAACTAATACATGTATAAAAACATATATAAAATGCTCCTCTAATGGAACAGATCATGGATCTCATCAAACATATATAAAAACAGTACATATTTTGCTTATAATAATGACCTTACTACGTACGCATCCTCTTCTCACCATACGTATAGAAATTCGTACGTTATAAGTAGACGAAATATTTTCCACTCTATCTCACGCTTACTCGTTGCTTACTTCGCTTGCCGTTATAAGTAGACGAAATATTTTCCACTCTATCTCACGCTTACTCGTTGCTTACTTCGCTTGCCGAAACCTCCTACCGCCGGAGCCCGACTCCCTCTGGCAGTTGAAGTACGCAGCCGCGACAGGCGAGCCCAAGTTATGCTGGTGTGCGAAGTTGCTCGTGCAGAAGTTTTCGCGCATCAGAGGGACGAAAGCCATCTGGCGACTGCGCTGCTGGTAGAGCACGAATGCGAGCCTGTGGATCCCCATCGCCGGCTGTGGGCTCTCGTAGCGCACAATCTCCCGGCCTGAGATTGTTGCAATTTGTGATCGATGGGTTATTACTGCTACAAAACTGTACAGCTGTATTTGGAGCTGCGGCCAATTTGATTTCGGTGATTATTGTATTGCTTATAGTTATGTTTCGTTCAAGATTCTGCTAATACGATGGTCAGAGAGTGAACTCATGGTTGCTGATCATGTTTGTGGTTATGTTTTGTAAAATTTGGCCTGACTACAATTTCACAATAGGAATGTTAATTTAAGTGTTTAGTTTTTAGAGTATGATCCTAAACTTAGTTGTTCCCTGTGTAGTAGGAAAAAAGATTATTAATTAATAACCTAAAACATTACTACATCTGCAACACTCAAATATTTCGTTTCTTAGTTTAATGACAAGAGAAAACATTTTCTGGATTAAATAATTTACAATTGGAATTAGAAAGCTTATTTAAACTCTGGTTTGGTTTCAAAGTCTTCAGATTTTTAATTAACCAAATATGTGACTTTTGAAGTTTCTAATTTTTATACAGTAGAGAAGTTATTTTAAAAACTAAACAAAAGTGGCATGTGGGTAATTCTCTTCTTGCCATGCATGCCTTACCCTCATAATTAGTTAATACTCGCAACAAAGTGCATATCATCATCGATCATATTTACCAGAAGCAGAGATGAATTACTCACCAAAGCTTGCATCTGTTGTTGCGGGAATATCAGTCACCATCCTGTAGATATTCAAAAGATTAGTACAACTTGGTCTCGTCTCAATAAAAAGAACACCTGCATTATTACATTCAGAGCTCACCAGTGCAAGTACTCCCTCAGTGTGGGACTGCTGGGGTTCGGGGCATCAGGATCCACCATCACCTTTACAAAATCAAGGAAACAAAATCTAACCATATGTTTTGTGTGTATGTATATTGAGAAAGATTTAAATATTTGAACATGCAATAAAGTAATTAATATTTGCTTACTGTAAGTCACAGGGTGATTTCTTACGCAATTCATTTAAAGGGATAATACAAGTACACAATTTTAACTTGTTTAAAGGGCTTATAGATCTTATGGATGCGTCCACTGAGGAGGGTAGAGAAAAAGCGGATGCCGTAGAATTANTTTTTTTTTGAGAGATATGTAGCACGCTACCTGCTTTATTTATTTTATTTAGAAATAAATTTAGCTGAAAATGTGAATCAATTAGGATTCGAACTTGGGTCTCGGGTGCCAACTGCCAAATCCTTTGCTACTTGCTCTAGGGACGGTTGGCAGGTCAAGCTAATTAATACAGGGCGTTGTGTCGCCGTACGAAGGTAAGAGAGAGACAGCCTCGCATGCGGAATGGAATCAAAGTCCGCAGCGGAGTGAAGGTGCTCGACCATTTATTTGACAGTCCAGATATTTCAAAGCAACGGCATAAAAAATTTGATCAGATATTTTTTATATTTTTCTAATTTAGCCTTCTTAATTATGATTAAAAAAAGAACATATAAGGTGTAAATGTGTATATTTATTTTCTTCGCATACATAATAGATAATTATCAAATCATATAAATTTTTGTTTTTTTTTACATTTTTTTTATGATTTATTTTTTTTTATTTTTCATGCTACTGTAGTAGTAATGCATGAATCTGGTTTCCAGCGGAAAGAAAGCAGAGGGACGAAAAAAGAGGAGAAAAAGTACTAGGGCCGGGAAAGAGAGGGAGAGAGAGAGAGAGAGAGAGAGAGAGAGAGAGAGGAAAAGAAAAGGAAAGGAAAGCAAAGCCAAAGAAAGAAAGATAGGACCTGAGGCATCTCTGCAGCGGCTTGAAAAGTAAGCATCCAAAAGATTCATCAACATCAACAAAGTTCAAGAATCCTCACTGGATGTAGCAAAATAAATTAAAAAGGTTCCAAGAAGAAGAACGGCCGGGGTGTTCGAGGTAGGGGATGGGGCGCAAAATGAGGTTAAAAACAGGACCCAAAAAAATAAAAAAATAAAATACAAAACTGAGAAAAGAACAGAACTTAAAAAATAGATGAAATTATATAAAAATGACTTAAATTTTAGGTCGTTCGGGAATAACTATCCAACTCTTAAAATTTTGGACTTTTATTGCTTGAGTTTTCAAATAACTTGATTTAGCTGCTTTTACAAATAGCTGTTTGCAACAGGTGCATTCAAATATTCGTTACACCATACTTTGAGTTTAATTTTAAGTAAATAAATGCATCTTAATTTTCGTCACGTAAAAAAATTATAATTTATTGGACGGCAGCGATAAACTATCAAATGTGATGAGTGACCAAAAATAGGTGCAGTGTTCGAATGCATAAATGCACTGGATACATGCACGCAATAATTTCTTGCAACTAATAAATAACTAAAATAAGAAAAATAAAAAATAGTTAGTAGAATTAAAATTTTTAAAAATTAGATAGTCGCGTCCGAACAATCTAAAGTTTTTAAAGGTTGACAAATAAAGATGCAGTGTTGGAATGTATGAATGCACCGGATGCCGCGCAATAATTTCTTGCAACTAATAAACAACTAAAATAAAAAAAATAAAAATAGTTAGTGAAATTATTTTTTTTAAAGATTAGATAGTCGCTTCCCACCAATCTAAAATCTCACTGTGGGCATCCCAGTAGACCCAATCTTCTCTTGGTAGCCTCTCTCTCTCTCTCTGTCGCTCTGTCTCTCATGTTTCCCCTTCCTTTCATCCTCCCCACTCCTCCCATCTTCCTACCTTCCTCCATTCTCTATTTTTTCGCCCACAAGAAAGTAGTAAGGTCAAATGTGCGAAATAACTGGCGACTTTAAAAGTTTAAGCTATTAGATAACGGTGTGATAGTATTAATTTTATACTTGATTGTACCAAAATGGATTCTGTAAGATAAACTCACTAGTGTGTAAGACACTCGGAAGCCGGCGCCGCCGATCTCAACCCTAGGTTTGATCGCGACGGCCGACGGTCGAAGGTCCATGCCATTAACCATTGTCCTGTTACTGTAGAAGATCCTAAGAGAAACCGTCCTACGAAATGGCTCCACTACGTCCCCTAGAACATGGTCTAAAGCCAAAGAATCAGTGGTCATTGTGCTAACTCTATATATATATATATATATATATATATATATATATATATCGATATATATATATATATATATAGAGAGAGAGCAATGAAATTAACTAGCTAGTTGAATGAAATTAGAAAAAGGGTTTATATAGAGTGAGTTGGATGATAAGATGATGGGATAACATAGAAGAGCTGCAAGTATTCGCAGCTCAACAGAGTAGAAGAGGAGGGGATGGAGAAGCGAGAGGAGATTGGTGTGCTTTTATCGTAGCTCGACTGAGCACGAGAATCCATACACCGTCAAATTACAGAAATACCCTTTAGCCGGTTTGAAAAGTCGTTGTTAAATTCTTTGAACTCTTTTATTGTGCCCAAAATAGCTCTGCAAGGCCAAGGCCTATGGTATGGAGTGTACTAAGGCTTACTCGAGTATTGAAATTCATATGATACTATTATATAAAATATAGTTGGAATAAAAGTATATAGTAATAAATTTCTATATTTTTCGGTTAGGGGCTGCTTGGTTCCCGTAAAATAGCCCCGAAAAAAAATTTTCAGTGGAAAAGTGCGATTCTAGTGTTTGTTTGTCCATAAAAAAATTTGTTGGGAAAATTTGTTTTCCGAATACAAGGAAAACAAAGGTTTTCGTTTTCCGCTCGCAAAGGGCGAAAAACGAAAACTGGGTTGGGAGGGGCGGGGTTCACAGGGGCGCGGTCCACAAGGGGCACCCCACCTCGTGGACCGCAAGAGAGAGGTCCACTGGTTGCGGTGGACCTCTCTCCCCCATCTTCTTTTTTTTTTATATATAATATATATAATATATATAAAATATATATATATATTTTAAAAATAATATTTTATTTATAAATATATTTATTATATAATATTTTATATGTAGTAATTTATTACTATTATATATTATATTATATATTTAATTATTGCATAATATATTTTAAATATATTTTATTTATAAATATAAACTATAATACTAATATATAGAATATGATAATAATTATATATTAATAATATAAAATATGTAAAATAAAAAATATATATAATAATTTTTATTTATAATTTTTTTCCTTTCAACCAAACAACTTTCTCGGAAAATTACTTTTCTTTTCCTACGAACCAAACATAAACAATGTAAAATATTTTTTCCACCGAAAACTTTTTTTTCACAGAAAATTTTTTTTCCACAGTTTTACGTGGAACCAAACACACCCTTAGATCGCAGAAAATATATTGTAATATGCGAAACATAATATTACGTACAAAAACAATAATGATATTTTTCTTTTGCACTTTTTCACCGTACATAACACAATCTCTTTGCAATTTCAAATGAAGCCTAAGTTGCCATTACAGTGTGAGATTTTTAGAAAAAAGGATAATTGTCCATATATCCTTCAAAACTTCAAAAATATCTAATTTATCCTCTCTCTTTTTTCAAATATGCCCCTCATATGTTCTTCCGTAATTCAAATATATCTCCACAGTTACCATCCGTTAAGTTATCTCGAGTTAAACATGAGTTAAATGTTTATCAGAGTTTAAAAAAAATCAAAATATTTTTTCGCCCTTAATTTAAGGGCAAATAAGAAAAGTCGGTAATGGTAAAATAATATATTTGAAAAGATAAAAAACCAAAGTACTTATTTTGTCTCTAACTTAAGGACAAATGAAAAAAGTTGGTGATGATAGAAGAGTATATTTGAAAAGACAAAATAATTATTTTATAGAGATAACGGTTGTTACTAACCGTGTACTAATAGAAATTTAACTACAGGGTATATTTGAAATAACTTGAAACGTTAAAAAAGTAATTTTAATATTAGTCTTCTAAAAAAGATAAATTAGAAAGTCTGAAACATTTCAGAAATATATAAACAATTGCCCCAAAAATGAATGTACAGAGCTTTATGTGATTTATAAACAATTTCGAATGGGCGATTCAACCTTTTAAAATTTTAGTTTTGCTATTTGATCTTCCAATTTGTTCTTGAACCCACCAATGATATTGTTGGCTTTAGAATTTAAACTAATAACTTTAATTTAATTTATAATAACGGAAATTGCTTGAAGTATATTAACTAAAATGGTAATGATAAATGGTGCATACAAATTTTGAAAAAAGGAAAAAAATCAATGGAAACTCATTTCACTAATATAGCACTTTTCAAATTGGTCCTTGATTTACTTTTTATAACTTAGCTGTCTTAAAATTGCTATTACAGTAAATTTGCGTATGAACTGTGTCTTTAATCTTATTTTGATTGGATTCGAACTCTAAGTATTAACAGATTAATAAAGTTAGATAAAATAAACTACTGTATATTACTGTACAACAAATGTTGATTCAAACTCAAAGATTCTTAGCAAGGCTGACAACCAATGTGAGAGAAAACTACCTGAGCCATTGTGGAATTGTGGAAATGCATTGGAAAAAGATAATGGAGAAACTTCAAATATCCCCCAAGTGGTTTCGTACTTTCTCATTTTAGTACCCTGCGATTTAAAGTGTATCAAGTTAGCACCATGTGGTTTCATACTTTCTCACTTTAGTACCATGTGGTTTCAAGTGTATCAAGTTAGTACTCCGTGGTTTCGCATTTTTTCACTTTAGTACCATGTGGTTTAATATTTCGTTACATTATATACTCCAAAATAGATAATAAAAAAAAAAATTGAAATCACAGGATACTAACTTGATATAAAAATAAAATCACATGGTACTAACTTGATACACTTGAAACCATAGAGTACTAAAATGAGAAAGTACAAAAACACAGGATACTAACTTAAATCACAGGGTACTAAAATAAAAAAATATGAAACCACGTTGGGGGTATTTGAAGTTTTCCGAAAGATAATTGATAAATAGCTTCTGACATAGCTTGCTCAGTAGATTAGTAGTTCTACTGGTGACAGTACGAGATGTTTCTCTTTCCCATTGATGCAGGCAAAAAAAAGTAGGACCCAAATCACATGGGCACTTATGGGGAGTATCATCAATATAAGCTTATGAAAGGGCGATAGGGTTGGAGCCCTCCCCGCGTTTCGCGCTCTCCGCCCTCCGGTACGGCGGCGCTCCCCCCCCCTTTCGTAGCCGCGACGCTAGGGTTGGAGCCCTCTCCGCCCTCCCGTACGGCGGCGCTCCCCTCCCCCCCTTTCGTAGCCGCGACGCCATCGCTTTCCTCACTCGGGAACGCAGCCGCGTTCTTCCGTACGACGCGGCGTTGGCCCCCCTCGCCGTCCTTTCGTCCTCTCCGCCTTCGTGATGGTGCCTTTCCGCCTTCTCTCGCCCTGTTGCCTGTCTCGTCTGACGGATCTCCGCCTTCTCTCACCCTGTTGGCTGTCCCATCCGACGGATCTCCGCCTTCTCTCGTGTTATATAATAATTGTAACTCACTACACCTGATATAAAGGAGCAAGAATATCTCACCACACAAAAAAAAGATTGGCAGGAGGAGCAAAATTACGTGCAATCTATGCGGTTGAATTTAAGATTATAGACCATCTATTCATGAATTATGTTTGTATCAGATACTTATCTTTTCGTTTACTATCTAATCCTGATTCAATATTAAGCAACACGACGATAGGAGATCTGTGGAAAGATTGACGAATACAGGCGGACACTACCAAAAGGAGGAAAGATTTTCTAACGGTTATTTGTGGTCCGGTGGCTCGTGTGGCTGAAAAAACAACAGAATATTTCAGAATTTGAAAATAATATTGATCGTAACCTAAGCGAACTTCGTAAATTAAGAGAGTTTTGGAAAGATCCTTGTAGTAACGAAAGACAGGTGATATATCATTATCCGTAAACTGTAATTTTCATTTTTATTTTTGGTTTTAGTATTTGTTTTTTTTTTTGCTTGTTTTTTTCTTAAGTCCCGTTGTCTTACTAATATAGTCTATTTCATATTTTTATTGAATAAAGCGAATAATACGTTATTTTTTTTCAAAAAAAAATCACACCACACACACTCTCTCCCTCTCTCTCAAATCTTGTCATGGCTTTCCTTAATTTATGCAGTGCCTACTAAACCTCATAATTCAAAATATTATTAATAAATTAGTATTGCATATGTTAAAATTCGATAATAGTTTTATCTTTTTAAACTCTATATGATTTCTAACATAAGTCTATTTAAAAAAAAAAAAAATAGAGCTAATTTTAATACTATCAGAGAAAAATCTATATTATAGCGGGATACAATGTACCTGTTCGAATAATATCAAATTATGAAAATATCAATTCCCTTTTAAATACTCACAACACAAATCTCACAAACTGTAGCATTTCTAAATCTTAAAAAAAACAAGAGCTTCTATCAGATGCGGTGTCACCACCTTAATTTGAGCAGGGCGGGTTGGGGACCATTTTTTTTGTCCCCATTTTCTTTTTCTCCTATTTTCCTCAGCTTGCATAGGAGTCGCAATTCTCTCTGTCTTTGGAGCCTTTCCTATCCCAACAACCTCCAAATTAAAATACTATAATTGCTATTACTACTACTATGTACTAAAGTCCGTAGACTAATATGACTGTACTACCACCTGTCCCTGGCTGCCTTCGGTGAATCTGGCATATATATATATATATATATATATATATATATATATATAGAGTCTGGCTACTATACTATCGATAGTATCAAGCCCTTAGTACTATTGAGTTTTCTACCGTTAGATCTACTCTTTGATTATTTTCACCCGTTAGATTATACTATTAAACCAACCACTGACTCAACCCTAGGAGACCACTATCAATTTAACCGGGGACCACTATCATCCGAACCGCACATTCTTTCATCCAACGGTCGAAAACTCAATAGTATACAAGGGTTTGGTATTATTGATAGTATAGTAGCATAATTCTATATATATATATAGAGAGAGAGAGAGAGAGAGAGAGTATAGCTATTATGCTATCGGAAGCATAAAGTAATTGATACTTCTAATTTTTTAGTCCTTAGATCAAACCTATTGATCATTTTTAATCATTAGATTAATATTATTAACCGATGAGGACCACTCAACCTTAGGGAGACCACTCAACCCTAAGGAGACCGTTATCATTCCAACTGTAGAATTTTGGATTCAAAGGCTAAAAAATCGAAAGTACCAACTACTTTATGCTTTCGATAGTAGTAGTTACAGACACACACGACACAACCCACCAACCAAATATTATATATTGAGTTTCGGCTCCTATACTATTAAGTAGTATCAAACTCTTGGTACTATCGAGTTTTCTGTCGTTAGAAAATTTTTATATGATTTAATTTTTACCGTGGCTTGATTATATATTTCAACCAACCACCCATCAATGCTTAGCAGCGAGGAAGTGGACCATTTTAGTTATAGTAGTGTTTGTCTCTCTCTTCTCTCTCTCGTCTCTCTCTCTCTCTATTAATTATATATATATTTATTATATGTATAGAGGTGACGTAGGATGCTTATGGAAGCACGGGGGGGAGGGGCTCTCGTTTTTTTTGGGCCTATCTACTTTGTTTTTCATGTTCGGGCTTTCGAATCGACGATCGCTCAATTAGACTTGATTTAGAGTATTTGAATACCTAGAAAATAAATTTTGCGATTTTCGATACATTTTGCCTTTATCGAAATGGGCCCTCAAATAACGTTTTGAAAATAAAATCTTCAAATATTGATGATTATGACATTAATTTTAGATCAAAAATTATTGATCTTGTTTGATATGGTATAAAGATTTTCTTCAAGACTTTATTGATATTGGATTATTCTACATAGTGTAAATTTGCCCGGCGCTCCACACGGCCGTTAAAATTATTGATTTGAGCCTTTTCGATCACTTAGGCAAATGATATCGAAAAATCGGCAAATTATTTTTCTAGGTTACTTCAAATACTCTAGGATCACCTAAGTGCGGATGTCGTTCGAATCGACATCGGAAACGCTTGGAAGCAGAGCACAACTATATACTATAATATTATATATAATTATATATATATATATATATATATTATATTATATATATATATTTATTATAAAATTAGGCTGCTTGGAATCTATTACTAGTAACGCTCTTTTGCTATCAGTTTTTTAGCCTGGATGAAAATGTAGGGGTCAGATGATATTGTTCGGTTAGAGTTGAGTGGATTCCCTAGGGTTGATGGTCGCCACTGGGTTAGAGTATTTTATCCAATGGCTTTAGAATATGAAAGAGTTGATCAATGCTAAAAACTGATGCAACATTAGAGGTTTGCTACTAATAGTTAGTCCAGTCCAACTTCTCTCTTCTCTTCTCTTTCCTATTTTCTTCTCTTTTTTTTTTTCTTTTGTTTATCTCCTCTTATATTTATATTTAGGAGGCGCGTTGAGGTGCTTTTGGAGCAGGGCACTCCGTGCTTTCAGTTATTTTCGATGTTGGGACATTTTCGATATCGCGATTGGCTCCGTTGGACTTGATTAGAGATTTGAAGGTATCTAGAAATAATTTCGCGTTTTTCGATATATTTGCCTTAGTGATCGTAAGGGCTCAAAATCAACGGTGAAATAAATCTTACAATATGGATTGATATTGTTTAAAGATTTTAGTCAAGTTATGATCTTGTTTTATATGGTTAAGAATTTTCTATAAATTTCATGTGATTTGGATATTTTACACCTTAATTGCAGACGGCCTCACGGCCCATTAAATATTGATTTTGAGCCCTTCGATTACTAGGAATTATCAAAGAAGTCGCGGAATTTATTTTCTAGGTACTTCAAATACTCTTAGATCAACTCTACGGAGCCGATCGTAATCGATTCGAATACGAACATCGAAAACACTTGAGCAGGATGGCTAGTAGCTTCAGAGCCAATATCGCCAACATAATCATTAATATAGTCAGGTGATGGATACATCGATTAAGCACATGATTGGGTTGCTTCAGTTTTCTTGTTGTAGATTTATATTTGATATTTTCACCCGTTAGATGTTACTATTAAACAAAATCAGTCAACCGTAGGCGGGGCCACAATGCATCCTAACCGTATATTTTTTTTAATCAAGGCGAAAACATATAGCACCAAATGCTTGGTACTATTGATAGTCTTCCGCTAGGTCTATATATGTATATTTACTATATATATATATATATTATATATATATACTTTATAATATATAATAATATATATATTATATATACATGGGTCTGGCTACTATACTATTATGAGTTACGATCGCCTCGTATTATAAGTTGTTTTCGATGAATAAGAGGGGAACGGATTTCGATCGACGATCATACCGTTATAAACGTTATTGTACACATTTAAACTTCTAGAATAAATTTATATAATATAATTATTCGAGCATCATGTTACCTTACGATCAAGAAAGGTACAAATTTGAACAATTTTAATGGCATGTTAGGGAACATGCCTAGTTTACGGTGTAAAAGAATCGGAATTTGTGAATTTTGATAAAATTTCTATTCACTATATAGATAAAGGATCGATAACTCGATCTTGATTGAGGATAACCGATCACTTTTTAGGTGTGTTTCATTTTGATTATTTGACCGTTCTTTATGCCACTTGAATGACTTGTTTGCTGATTTTCGAAAAATTTACGAATTAATGTTCTAGAGTTTTCAATCATCTAGAATTATATTGTAAGGAGTGGATCGTCGATTCGGAAGATCCATCATTGAAACAACTTGATGAGTACATTAGTCCATGGTTTCTAGCGTTTTTAGTCCTGTGAATTCCTATCCTTAATTACTATTAGCCTTTCTTCAAAACAATATTCCCTTACCATCACTTAACCCATTTCTCAACCCTATTCTCTCATCAATTTGGCTAAACTGTTAAAGCATTCACTCCTTTGGTGCTTTTTTGAAAAAGTATTCTGCCTCTTCGTTCGTCTCTCTCTCATCTCTCTCTCTCTCTACTTCATATTATATATATATTAAATAATATCTATAATAAATATAAATAAATAATAATATATATAAAAATAATAAATATCTAAGATTATATATATATTTTAATTTTTGGATATTGAAATTTAAATTTTAATAACGTTAAAATTTATTAAAATGTAATTCACAAATTTTCAACTTAAATTTAATATATATCCTATATTGTACTTTCTTCTGCTTATTTTTTTATATGCTATTAGGTCTTGAAAAGACAAAATTAGAACAAAAAATATTTTATATTATTTATTTGTCTTTATTGGGAAAATAGAAGCTATCCACCGCTAGTGAATTTTTTACTAAATCGTAAACAACATGTACAACATTATAGAAAAGAGTATTATTGAGAATATTGTTTAGTTAGCGACATTTTATTTGCTTTGAGGTTCATTAGGGTGATTTTGCTTCTTTTTTTTTTTTAATTGATAACGTTGCTTGGATTTTTTATCGAATTTATTGCATTATTTTATTTTTATTGTAAAAATAACGAATACTAAGAAAAATTCCTATTAGATATAATATATTAACCAGCATGGAATACACATCAAACCTTAAGGAGACCGCAATAATATCCTAACTGTAGAAATTTCGAATATAAAGGCTCAAAAATCGGACCAGCACCAACAGTTACCTATACTTATCGATAGTGTAGGTGTCTACACGACCAAACACAACACAGATATATATATATGAGTTCGAGCTATATACTATTAATAGTTCAACATCTTTGTATATCGAGTTTATCGTCGTATAGATCTATCTATCTCAATCATTTTAACCGTACATCGCGAGTCTTATTTATCTCAAAACCACCCTCAATGGCTAAGCGCGGAACAACATTATTAGATCGTTAGTAGTGTATGTTTCTTCTCTCTCTACTTTCCTCATTCTATCTACTCTCATATATATATAATATACTATATATACTACGTATACTATTATACTATACTTAAAGGTGCAGGGTTAGGGAAGTAGCTTATGGAGCTACGGAGGCACGCAAAACGACCAACCCACCCCACACCACCCACAGCCCTTCAGTGACTCTACTTCGTTTCGATGTGTCGGATTTTTCCGAAATCGACGATCGAGAATCCTCCCGTGACTTGATCTGCAGTATCTTGACATTTCTAGAATAAATTTTTGCGTTTTTCTCATCACTCATTTGCCTAGTGATCGAGGTCGGCCTCATACAACGGATATTGAAAATAAAAATCATCAACATATGATGATATGATATACAAATTTAAAATGATCAAACGTCTAATTTGTTATGTTTCTATATCCACGGGTAATAAGCAATCTCATTTCTGATTCAATTTCATCATGATTTGGATATTTCCTACCTGTAAACTTGCACGGACCCTCAAACACGGGCAGTTTAAAATTATCTTCGTTTTTGACCACCTCGATCACTAGAGCAATGACACAAATATCGAAAAAATACAAATTTATTTTCATAAGAGTAATTCAAAATACTCTAGAATCAACAATCCTAACAAGAAAAACAACAAAAAAAAAAAAAACACCGATCGTCGATTCGAACGTCACCCACCCGACATCTCGAAAACGACTTGGAAGCACGCGGGCCATCCCTCGTTAATCCCATTAGACTTACCAACACAAACATCTACATCTATCTCTATCTCTAATATAATATATATAAATAATGATTATGGTGGAATACTATTAATAGCTAAAACGCTCTTTTTGGCTATCAAGTTTTTAACCTTAGATGAAAATTGTAGGGTCAGGATGTTATTAGTCCATTATAGTTGAAGGGGTACCCCCCAGACGGCTTGAGTGGTCGCATAATGCGCGTTATAAGGTATTATTAAATCCAATGGCTTAGAATACATGAAAAAGAGTTGATCCAACAGGCTAAAAAAACTGGTAGCAACAATGAGATTTTGTACTAAATAGGCATTGCCCAGTCCCACTCTCTCTCTCTCGAATCTTCTCTCAAATGTTTCTTCTCTCTTCTCTCATATAAAATATATTACTACCCTATATTTACTTAAATATATCTATTATATATATATAATAATATATAGTCGGTTGAGTACCATCGATGCACATGATTATGGTGCTGTATCAAGTTTATTCTTATTGTTAGATTTACCTTTTGGTATTTTCACGTTAGCATTATAATATAAACCAATCAATTATCAACCCTAGAGGGGCCCACAATCTCCTAACAGATATACTTTAATGCAGGGCCGAAAACCTAATAAGACAACATGGCTGGAGTAACTATTGATCAGACTATTCCAGCATGGTCTCTCTCATCGTCTCTTCTCTCCTCTCTCTATCTCTCATTACACCATATATAATATATACTATACTATAAAAATAATACATAATATAAGAATCAAATAATATAATTATAGCGAGTCTGGCCTTAACAAAACATATAACATAATATATGAATACGATCAAAGCCCCTACAGTACTCATTAAGTATATATAATTAATGATAGAGCTAATCCAGAAAATCAGCATCACCACACCCGTATTAAAACGTCTATTTAACCAAAACATTTAAAAAATATATTAGGATAAATTTCAATATAATTTATTCGACAAATCAAATATTACAATTAAACGCTCAGAAGGTCACAAATTAGACAATATAAATTTAAACGGCAAAAGACGCTACAATGAGAGATACTATAGCATAGATAATACAAGGATCAACAATGATAAAAGATCAGGAAATTTGAATGCATTATTTGCATTAGAAAAATTCATAATTCACTAATATAGATAATAGATCATAACTCCGAACTTGATTGAGGATCGCATCATCCTTTTTATAGGATGTTGTTCGATTTTGACGTCATTTTAATGAAACCAACCTTGATGGATTTATGTATGATTTCGAAAATTTACGTCTTTATTTTCTAAAAGTTTCAAATACTCTAGCATTATATTTAACGAGTGGACGGCTCGATTTCGGAAGCTCCATATTGAAAAACATTATATAAGTACGAGGCTCCAACAATACTCGTTATAAGAAATCATAAGTACAAATAACAACAGCCAATATATAAATAACATATAATATATACTATACTAACTATATAAAACACAATATATCACCCACTAATATAATATATATAACTAGAGTTCTACCATTATAAATTTAATAGCTAAACAAGTCATTGTGCTACCAAGATTTTTGGCCCATTGGTAATTAAGAGACATGTGGGTATCCACGCAAAAGCATAATGTTGAAGGACCACACTAAAGAGAGCTTTGAAGTAGAGACAGATGCATGGGATTCTATGAAAAATAATGATAATGACTTACGGAAAGTGAGAATGATCACAAAGGGATGACTGCTAGACGGAACTTAGGTCAGCAACCGTGCTTTGTGCTATTATTAGCCACTTAGTAGGCCCGACTATATTAATATATATAATAATGTATAACTCATATACTATATATATATATGTATATCTATAAATTATATATATTATAATATATACATATGATCTATTATATACGTTATATACACAATATTATATATATATATATAAATATAATATATTTATTTATATTAGATAGATACTTTTAGAAGCGCAACCCTATATGAATGCTTCATAGGTTATTTTAGTCACTTGAATCTACTCTTAAAAATTTATATAGCCCTTTTAGATCCAAACACAAATATATCCACCTCCAATACTTACCGCCAATAAATCTGCAACCCCACTATTGTCCTCTCAAATCAATAGGATAAAGACTCAAAAGCATCGACTCCTTTGGATGCTTTTTGGATATTTAGCTAATCTCATCTTCTTACATCTCTGATTATTTATAATAATATAATATACTAATATAATAAATAATAATATATATATATATATATTATATTAATATAACAACTATCATCATAATATTAAATATACAATATAATACTATATAGTAGGCGCTAGAAATATTGTTTTTTAAAGTATCAATGGGAGAGTGATAATAATGTGTGTTTTTTAGCCTCAATGGATGGTAGAGATGTGAGTGTTTGAGATTGATGGTGTAAAAGGTGGTAGGCAATAGGTGGTGGTAGATGGCAAGAGTGAGTTATATAATCCAAGGGCTATTATAATCAAAAAAGTAGCATCAATGGCTTAAACCAATAGCCCATGATGGTGATACTTGTTAAAAAGTACATAGTCAACTATATTATATATTATGGGTAATAAATATATATAACTATATACTATATATAATTTAGAGTAGAAGATAGAATTACTTTTACAAGTATCCAAGTGATATTGGTGTGTTTTTAGCATTGGATCTAACTTTTTGCCAATTAATAATAGCTTTTGGATCACACTCATTTCAAAACCTTCATCACCTACACACAACCATACCACATACATCTACACCTCAAATCTACTCATTCAAAGGCAAAACACATAGATTCTTTGGGTGATACTTTTTACAAGTAATTTAGCTCTAAATCATTAAATATTATATAATAAATATAATATAATATAAATAAATATATAATATATAATAATAATATTATATTTTAAAATTTGAGATATTAGATATTTAAAATTTTTAAAATCTTAGAATATTATTTTAAAATGTTCCAACAATTTTCAAAACTTCAAAAAATTTAAATTATAATCCTTTTAGTAACTTTCTACTCATCTAAATTTTATTAGATTGTATAGGCTTTTGAAAAAGTTAGAATTTCCTTTATTTTTAATTGATCCTTATGGGAAAATGGCTAGTCCACGCTGGTGAATTTTACTAATCTAACCAACACAAATGTACAAAATTAGATTTTAATTTTGCTATTTGAGGTCATAGTGGTGATTTTGCTAACTTTTTTTTATAAATTGATTTTGCTTCGTTATTATTTATCGATTATGCATTTTATTTAATTTTTATTTATAAAAAACTAAACTGAAAATTAACCAGAAATTAATATTTAGCTTAATCTTCTATTAATTTCTTTCCTTTTTTTTTAAACTTCAAAGGTACCTTCCAACGTATTCACTGATATCCATTTTTTTTTTCATTGATATCTTATATATAAAGAGAATTTTGGTACTCATCAGAGCACGGGAGGCCTTCTGCTCATTCAGTATTTTCGATTATGAATTTTAAATTGAGGTATGCTCGTATAGACTTGAGTATAGCGTATTTTGAAGTTTTTTTCTAAAATTATTTTTGTCATTTTGTCGATGATCATTTACCTATATCAAAAAGAGGTTCAAAAATAATTAATTTTTTAATACGTTGATTTTCTACCGCTTTCAAGTACTTAAGGTATAGAAGTCTTCAAATCACATGAAATTTTGATATCAAAATTCTTTTAATATCTACATAGTGATCAAATTTCTCTAGATCGAAAATTTTAGTGATATATCACCACTTTTTTATATAATTTTTATTTTCTCAGCCGTTTGATGTTAATTCTTTTGTTGTTAGTATATGATATCTAAAAAATAGTAAAATTTATTTTGTACAACTTCAAATATGCTAGATCAGTCTGACGAGCGATGTCGAGTTCGAATTCCATCATTAAAACGGTCAAAGCACGGAAAAGGTTTAAGCTCCTAAAAGGCACTTACGCAGTCTATGCTCAGATATATCATAATATTATAATATAATATATATAGTTGGACTGGTGCTACTAATTAGTGAACAATTTATTGTCTTGTACTTAGTTTTTTGCCTTTGGATAAATAAATTTTCTTATTTCTAACCATTGGGATTAAATACTATAACCAGTGGGGAAACTCAACCCTGGGGAGAAGCCACTCAACTTACCGTAATATAATCTGACCCTAATTTTTCATTTCAGGAGTTAAAAGCTGATAAGCAAAGAGGTTTTATCTTAAGGTATTCCATCTATATTCTATATATATATAAAGTACGTCTCCTATACTTTTGAAAGTACGGAGACCTCCATATTTGTAAGTTGTTTTCGATGATAAGACATTCGATTCGACGATCGGTTCCGTTAAGTATAATCTACCCTATAGAAACTATCTAGAAACCAAATTTTATAATTTTTTGACATCATTTACCAACCGATCAAAAAGTCTCAAAAATGACTATTTTAACGGTCGATGTGGCATGTTTTTAGGTTCAACGGTATAAAAGTATCCAATTTATATAAAAATTTAATAGAAAATTCTACTTAACATTAATAGCAAGATCAATACTTCCGATTTGAAATTTAAGTCATTTATCACTATTTTTTATGAGATTTTTATTTTCAGCCGTTCATTTTGAGGCTACTCGTTCACTAGACAAACGAAGTCAAAAAATTATAAAATTTGGTTTCTAGATAGTTCCAATAGCATAGATCAAGTTTATTGGAACCAATCACCGAATCGAATGTCCCATCATCGAAAACAACTTACAAGCACGGAGGCAACCGTACTTTCGAAAGCATAGTAGCCTAGCTCTATATATGAGTAGGGCTAGAATACTTTTGGGTGATACTTGTGTGTTTTTAGCCCTTGGATGGAGAGATGTGAGGTTGAGATGATGGTGGTAGGTGGTCGTAGGTGGTGGTAGGTGGAATAGTGTTTGATCCAAGGGCTATTTGTATTCAAAAAGTAGATCCAATGGCTAAAAACGTGATAGCAACATGGGGATGATACTTATAAAAGTATTCTAAATCAACTTATCATATAATAATACTATAATATATTTATGTAATATATACTATACTATCATATATATACTACTATATATATACATAATATACTATACAGTACGTAATATATATATATAAGTATTATACTTAACATACATATATACATAATATATAATATATACTATATAATATCACACAAACTTAAATATACCATCTATATTAATATTATATACATAATCATTACATATATAATATACTCTATTAATATACATAGTTATATAACAGTACAATATATATAAAAAAA
>NC_033625.1:1926075-1930203 GCF_001540865.1 Ananas comosus | reverse complement strand
ATAATTTTCACGAATCACGAAACATATAGATTTGTTGTAGATAAGTATAAAGAGATTCTATCAAAATTTTCATCTGATTTGATATTTACACCATTTAAACTTTGAAAACGGCAGATATCAATCTTAAAAATTATGCGCTATTGAATTCTTTCGATCAGCTAGGTAAATAGAATATTCGAAAGAATCGCAAAATTTTTATAGAAATTCAAATGCAGATTAGATTCAAAAGATGTCTAACTGAGCGATCGTCGATTCGAAAATTCGATCACGGAAACGGTCAGGGCACGGGACTGTGTCTAGAGACAAGAGGCCTGCCTATATATTATATATTATATTACTTAATAATATATATATATATATATTATATATATATATAATATATATACTTATATATATATTAGTTATATATATATAAAGTACGTTCCATATACTTTTGAAGTACGGAGACCTCCATATTTGTAAGTTGTTTTCGGATGATCAAGACCATTCGATTCGACGTCGGTTCCAGGTTAGTATAATTACGAATATTAGAACTATCTAGAACCAAAATTTTTAATTAATTTTGTGAATCATTTACAACACCATTCAAAAAGTCTCAAAAATGAACTATTTTTACACGTCGACTGTCGGCATGTATTTTTAGGCGCTTACAACAGGTCTATAAAAGTTCACATTTATATAAAATTTATAGATTACTTACATTATGAGATCAATACTTCCCGATTTTAAATTTAAGTCCATTGATCACTATTTTTGTATGAGATTTGTTATTTTGGCAGTTCATTTTGGGGACTCAGTTACTAGACAAGACGAAGTCAAAAAAAATTATAAATTGGTTCTCTAGATAGTATCAAAATAGCATAATCAGTTTATATAGGAAACCAATCACGATCGATGTGGCCATGGATCATCGGAAAACCAATTACAGACGGAGCGAGTACTTGTCGAGCATTAGGTAGCCCTGTTATATCTGTCAGGGCTGTCTTTTGGAGTGATATTGTGCGGGCGATGTTCTTTAGCCCTTGGAATGGAGAGAATTGTGAGGTTAGATGATGGTGGATAGATGTGGTCGATGTGAGTGGTATTCGGTGGAATAAGTAGTGTTTGATAAGGGCGTATTGTATATCAAAAAAATGGTAGACTCCAACTGGGTAAAGTGCGAGAAAAAGTGAAACAATGCGGGGGTATACCTTATAAAAGTATTCTAATAGGTCACCTAATTATACTATATATATAATTTTAATATATACTATACTATATAATAATATAATATATACTATAATCATCTTATCATATATATATATATATATATATATATACATACATATATATAATAGCTATAATTATTTACATATATAACAATGATACAATATACATACATAATATATATATATATAAATACATAATATCATTATAATCACATAATATCTATATATATACTAATATATAATAAGTATTATAGTATAACTATATTAAGTATATATACATAATATACTATATTATATTATATATAATATACATATGATATATATATATTATACACATCATCATATAATATATAATACATATTATCTTACATTACTATATAATATACTATTGCATATATACATATTATATATATGATATCTATATATATACATATATACTAATAAATACTACTTCGTCATATCTATAAGTAGAGAGCGGCTGCTGGCTCAGGAGCACGGGAGGCCCCGGTCCAGCCGATGATGATAAATTTATCGAATTTGCATAGACGATTCGGTGGATCCGTAGACTTAGCAACGGATTTGAGTTTCTAGAATAATTTTTGTGTATTTTCGGACTCATTTGTCTAGTGATTCGATATGATTCAAATCTATAATTTTTAGATGGTTGATATCTGCGTTTAAGTTTTAACGGTGTAGAGTATTAAATCAGATGAAATTTTGCTAGAAAATTCTGTATCTATCTCAACAAGGATCTATATTGCTGATCGAAAATTTTAGTGCTATATCAACTTTTTATAGGATTTTATTTCAGCGTTAAAAATTATTGTTTTTGAGATGCTTTCGATTGTCTAGCACCGGAATATGATTCGAAAATCGCAAAATTATTTTCTAGAAATTTAATACGCTGATCAAGTTACGGAGCGTCGTCGGATTCGAAAACTTCATATCGAACAGGCTCAGGAGCACGGGAGGCCTCGGCGGTGCTCCTTAGAGACAGAGCCCTGCTCTATATAATATATAATATATTATACTATACATTTATATATACATATAATATATATATATATACATATACATATATACAATATACTATACATATTACATATATACATCTCCTATATACATGTATGTATGTAATAATACATGTATGTATGCTACATAAGTATATGTACATCGTATTATATATAACTATAATTTATTATATAATATAACTACTATACATATACGTATAGTATATCTATATATATACATATCGCATTGTATATACATTTATATATTATATATATATATTATATTATACATATACATGTATACTAATAACATATACATATACATTACATATCATGTTATATAATATACAATTACATATAATATAAATATAATACATAATAATTATATACTATATATACATAGTATACTATTTATACATATATATTACATATATATATATGTATATACATATATACATATATACATATATATATGTATATATATGTATGTATATATATGTATATATATATATATATATGTATATATATGTATATATATATATATATATATATATATAGAGTTGATCTAGGATACTTTTACAAGTATCATCCCTATGTTGCTATCACGTTTTTAGCCATTGGATCTACTTTTTTATTACAAATAGCCCTTGGATCAAACACTATTCCACCTACCACCACCTACCACCACCTACCCCTATCATCTCAACCTCATATCTCTCCATCTAAGGGCTAAAAACACACAAGTATCACTTGGGTGATACTTGTAAAAGTATTCTAGCCCTACTCATATATATATATATATTAAAAGTACCTAGTTATCGGTGCTTGTAGATTTTTAGCCATTAGATTAAGAAATATGCGGTTAGGATGATGTGGGCTCCCTAGGGTTGAGTGGGTGGTTGGTTGAATAGTATAATCTAATGATTGAAAATGATCCGAGGAGTAGATCTAACGGTAAAAATCTTATAAGCACCAAGTGCTTGGTGCTTTTACAAGCACCATAGCTGGACTATATATATATATATATATATATATATATATATATATGCTACTATACTATCAATAGTACCAAGTCTTTGGTACTATTGAGTTTTCCGCCGTTGGATGAAAGGATGTGCGGTTAGGATGATATTGGTCTCCGGTTAAATTGATAATGGTCCCTTAGGGTTGAGTGGTTGGTTGGTTTAATAGTATAATCTAACGGGTGGAAATAATCAAAGGGTAGATCTAACGGTAGAAAACTCAATAGTACCAAAGGCTTGGTACTATCGATAGTATAGTAGCCGGACTCAGCAGGACTGCTAAGTGCTCTTAGGAGCTTAGAAGCCTCCGTGCTTCTGAGCCGTTTTTTATGGTGGAATTTTCGAATCGACGATCGGCTTCGTCAGACTTGATCTAGCATACTTGAAGTTTCTAGAAAATAATTTTTACTGTTTTTCGATATCATTTACCTAGCAATAAAAAAAATTTAACATCAATGGATGAAAAATAAAAATTCTATAAAAAAGTGGTGATATAGCACTAAAATTTTCGATCAGAGATATTGATCCTATTGTAGATAGTATAAAAAATTTTGTATCAAAATTTCATCTGATTTGAATACTTCTATACCGTTAAACTTGAAAACGGCAGACATCAACCATTAAAATTTATTGATTTTGAACCCTTTTGATCACTAGGTAAATGATATCAAAAAATTACAAAAATTAATTTTTAAAAACTTCAAATACGCTAGATCAAGTCTAACAGAGCAGATCCTCGATTTAGAAATTCCATCATCGAAAATGACCGAGGAGCATGAAAGCCTCTGTGCTCTGATGAGTACAACAATTCTGCTTTATATATATGATATCAAAGAAAAAAAATATATCGATGTCAGTGAAACTCGAAAGGTACATTGAAGGTTCAAA
>NC_033625.1:1912037-1925975 GCF_001540865.1 Ananas comosus | reverse complement strand
ATTTTAGTTAGGATGTTGCGGCTTGATCGACAATGTTTTGAGTGCCCATTAATTTGTCCAAATTAATAAAAGTTTTGATATAATAGGTTAGAGAAGGGTTAAGGACTAAATTATAGTTTTCAATATTTATCCAGGGACGCCGACCGTCCCTAGAGCAAATGGCAAAGGACTTGATGGTTGGTGCCCGAGACCTAAGTTCGAATCCTAATTGATTCACATTTCAAGCTAAGTTTATTTCTAAATGAAGTAAACGAAGCGGGTAGCGTACTAGCGTGCTACCTATTTCTCAAAAAAAAATATATATATTTATCCAGGGACCGAATCAAAATATTACCTATAACTTTTTCGTTATACCTCCGACTAGAATGATTTAAGTATAATTAAATTTTAAAAAAAATTCGCTTGTGATTGTAGGATCTAATAGGCCAACCTCAAATCTAAAATTAGTCGAACTGTATATTTTTGAACTTCTTAGCTAGGAACTAAATACTAAAATTACTGTAGCTTTCTCGTTTGTCTATATATTTACAATCAAATTGCTTTTGATCTTTGTCCCCAAATTGCTTTTGATCTTTGTCTATATATGTCTTTATGTCCTTAAAAGGTTCCATATGTCTCTTTAATTCATAAACAATGTAAGCATGTTTGATGTTGCATCTTTGTGTTTTTCCCCTCAAATAGCAATCTATTCATCATTTTTGCACACCTTCCATTTCCAATCATGTTTTGTTCATTCTAAAGAAATCAAGGTTAGCTGCATTTGTGTCCCTACAAAGTAACAAATTGCATATTTATTCCTACAAAATTTCATGCATCGCCATCAAGTTTTAGTTATCAGATATATCCCTCCAAAATTGCATAATCTGTGAATATGTCCTTCCCTTGTAGTTGACCAGTTAAAGTAGACTTTTCTTCAAGGAAATAACCATTTTACTGTTAAATAAATATCTTTCTAATAATATTTAGTAATATTTTCTTATTTTTAATGTTTTATTCTGACTTTTGTGTCGGTTTAGGTGAACCACATATTATAAATCCTAAAAAATATTTTTAGAAAAGCCAATTTTTACAAGGGCATCATGGCCAGATTGATGAAAATTTAACGGTAATGGTACTCAACTTGTAGGGATAAATTTGCATATTTTACTTTAGAGGGACATATTTGATAATTTAAAACTTTATAGGGATACAATAAAATTTTCTAAGGATGAATATGTAATTTCATAGCTTCATAGAGAAACATAAGAAATTATCCCCAGAAATTATAATTTTTTTTTAAATCTTTCCCCGTAGATTCAAAACAACATCAGATCTTTAGTATATATTTGATATATAGCATAGAGAAGTGTCATCCTAATCCAAGCAATATGTAGATACCGCATATACGTCAATCAATCATCTATCTATAAAGCACCAATAAAATCACAAATTTATGCATATCTCCAATAGTTATAATTACATTAATCTTTCAACAGACTACCCAGGCATACTGATATCACTAAGGGTGTCAACGAGCCGAACACGAGCGAGCTGGAATCAGCTCGTGCTGGCTCGTTAAAGCATCAAGCTGAAAAATTCAACTCGTGTTTGGCTCGTTAATAAATGAGCTGAATACAAACTAGTTCACGAGCTGGCCAACGAACAATAAGTTAAATAGATTAGATTGAATATATATAAAAAATAAATTTATAAAATCTTACCAATTAGACTTTGATTTAATGGTTGAAACTTTATATATAAATGAGTCTTTTTATAATTGAGCTCAACATTTTTTTTTTGCTAAATATATATAAATATAAATTAAATAAATTATATAAATATAAAATATATGTATNCCGCACCAGCAATTTAGAAAAATAACTTATTATTACATTCACAGAGTTTAAGTTTCTTGCTGTTGCCTACCATCTTTGCTTGCGCGATTAGCTGTATTGTAGTCTGATTGTCCTTTCCACCAACATAACTATACGACACCAATATCTTAGAGTGACCCCCAATAAAATCCAAAAAAGAAGCTTCGGGCAACAGAAGAACTTGACTAATGACTTGTTGTGCCTTACCTACCACAACTTTATATCCAAACTCACATTATCATGGAACTCCAAAAAATTGCATCTTGGTCATCATCTTCCTACTATATATATGTTGTGTTGACATCTTTTAGCACTTAACTAATTATTGCTTCTTAACGACCGTTCATAGAGCAAGTGGCAAAGGGCTTGGTGGTCGGTACCCGAGACCCAAGTTCAAATCCTAATTTGAAATAAACGAAGCGGGTAGCGTGCTACCTATCCCTCAAAAAAAGAAAAAAGAAAAAAAGAGCTAATTATTGCTTCTTGACAAAACACCAAGTAGGTCTCATTTACATATTATTCAAGTGTTTAAAACAAGGAGAAAGCCAAATCTAGTCAAAGTTCACCTAAAAATAGGTGCATCGAGTTAAGTATAGCTGAAAAAAAAAAAAGTATAACGCATGAGAAGCAACTTTTGTTTGCAACCAAGTTACTTCTGTGAATCCATGAAATTTTGTATCGCTGTTCAATAAAACAAATAAACTTCCTAAGTACCATAATTCGTAGCCACTGTCTTGCCCTTGCTTTAGGCTTTTATGATCTTCTTTTAACACCCCAAGTATTAGAGCTTCTTCTTCTGTTTCTCTTTAGGAAATGTCTATGCACACTCTACAAATCTAAGTTACTTCTTCCTTTCGAATTGTTTAAATGATGGATATTGAGCAAAAGAAAAATAAAAAACTAGCCGCCAATGAAAGCCTCCTAATAAAGAGTCATTCCAGCTTACCCAGCTCACAAACAGCCCAATATCCAGGCATAGCAGGAACTGTTAATTGCGTCCGGGTCAAAGTTTTCAAGCATCCCGACTTTCGTAAAAGGAAACTATAGGTTAAAATGTCTAGAACTATAATAATCATCAAAGAACCCTATCATAATGTTTCCTTGTGTACTATTGCTGTGACACTATAGTCTATATATTCCGAACTACGGGCGGCATTTCACGATACCTAGCAGTCTAGAAGAATCAGCCTAAAAATTTTGAACAAGAAAATAATCATCTTGTAAGAGTTCAGTTAATCTTTACAAAATCAGGGATTTCAAGCAATAATACGAAGGGTGAGATTAGCAAAACCATACAGCTAGGAGTTAATCTAGGATTGCAAAAAGATTTGAAAATAGCGACGCTATTTAGTTCAACTAAACCAAAGGCGGATAGATGAGCCAAAGTGACAGTTAATTATCAAACATGCCAAATATTCACTCAATCCAAGCTGCCTTTCTTTTAACAAGCGTCTCGATTTAAAACACTACGCCAATAACGTAATGTGTGATATACAACGGAGTACTTAACGCGCCACAGGAGTACGGTCGCTAAACTAAGCACAGCCACAAATAATTCACCAAACTACAGTTGTATGATACATGAGTTTGATTACCCAGTACCTAACCATCAGATGGTCTAATAATCGATCACTGCTAACATCAAACGAGAAAGCGAATTCACGCACAAACATGGCCCTAACGCGAGTTGAATTCAGCACATAAAATAATCACAATTTAAAGCGCACAGAATACAGTACCGAACTGAGTCCGCGTCTCGCCGGCTATCAGGTATATAACATCACTTATGTAATAGATAATTAGCTAAAGTTATTACGAAAACATCATAATACCTATCTAGTGATTTCCGTACGCTGGGTTAAAGCCTAGCTAAAAGGAGAATAAGGAGAGCACGAAAAAAAAAAAAAAAAAAAAAAAAAATAACAAAAATCGTAAAACTCATTACAAAAAAAGCTGGTGTAGTAGATGATTGGACGAGAAAAGTGACAGCATTACCTTTTCGGAAACGGAAATCCCATTTTCAGGTTTTATTTATCTTCGGTTTGCATTATTTGCCGTCTCTTATTTTCGATCTTTCTTGACGTATTTTCATCCTTCTCGTCTTTCGCCGATTTTTATCCCTTTTCTTAGAAGCTTCCGTCGTCTCTCTCTGCTGTTCAGTTCCCAGATCTCGTCTACGCCTCCGGCCTCTCCCTTCAGTGTCTCTTCTCGCCGTTTCGCATCCTACGCTGTCTCCTCATCACAGCCCGTACGCGATTCTGTCCTCGACGCCCTCGAATCAACGGCGAGAGAGCGCGAGATTCGCGGATCGAAACCTTTCATTCCTCGGCGCCCTTTAGCTTGCATCCTCGCCAGAGTCCTCTCGGCCTCTCTTCCTCCTCTCCCCATCCGAAGCGGGCTTCTCGGTAGTTGTTTCGACCGCCGGGTTCCTCGCGTAGGCGATCGCAGCCGTTCCCGTCAGCCCTAGTGCCGCCGACTCCCTCGATCGGCGGACGGCGTCGAGCCTGTTCGGGACCACCACTCGGAACCCTCCGGAGCGGAACGGGGCAGGCTCGAGTTCGATCCTTTTCCCACACGCCTTCGAAAGCGGCCAGCTCCCCCCAAATAAGTTCCTCATCTTCGCTGCGAACTCCTTCAACAGCATGAAGGCAAAACGACCGGGATCAAAACCTAGGAAAAGAAACAAGATCGGAGAGAGAAGCAAGACCGCAAAGGAGAACCAAGGAAGAAAACCTAATCCGCCCACGATATTACCCGGATCGAGGAAAGGCTCTCCAAGTCCACCGCCATGGGAGATAGCTTGTCGTCGAGAGAATGAGAGGAATCTTGAGGGAGAGAGAGAGAGAGGAGGGAGGTGTGGTGGAGACAAGGTTAGCTAAGAACAATATCTATCTAATTACTAAGAAAATTTTATTAATTTATTTTTTTTTCAGAAAAAAAGAAAAGAAGGACGGCAGGGGGGAGGTTGGGGATTCGTGATAAAGGCCGCATCCGCTTTTTTTTTTTTTGTTTTTTTTTTTTTTTTTTTTTTTTTTTACTCTTCTCCCTTCCTTCTTTGTTTCCCGCTCTCCGCCTCGGTATCTCTGCCCACTTCCACCCGATCTGGTACACTTTCCGGTGTAACGGTTCCATGTCACGTCTCTCGTGGGGCCCACGCGCTAGTTTTCTTAAAACACGACCGTTACAACAAAGAGCGCTCTCTGTTTCTCAAAAGAGTTTTTTGTGTGACACTTGCACTGTATCAATAATAATAAATTAATTATATATTTTAAAAAATATAAAAAATAATTTTTTATAATTATGATGTGATATATTAATTTTTTAAAAAATTATTTATTAGTTGAAAATAATAAATTATTAAGAAAATTGGTGCATTCTAAAATTTTTCTCTATCCCTCACGTTACAGTCGAGAGCGAAAGTTACAGGTGAAGGAAAAGGAATATTAAATATGCGGAGTGGGGGTTGCTTGCGACGTCGAACCAACGCGAGCCGTCCATGGCCGTAGATGATGATGATGATGACGACGACTAGGAGGATGACGATGCATGGGGATGATATGAGCCGGATGTTACGGCGATGCCCATGACCATTATAACCATCCATCCAGGCCTCCCCCTCTCCCGTGCATCATGGTGGCGAGTGCGCTTGGGAGACATTATTGCATGCATATCTCTCTCGTACCGCAACTGAAATATTGAATGATGATGATTTTTATTTTATATAAATTTTCTTAACTTTACCCGTAATATATATATATATATATATATATATATAAAAGCTAATATACTAGCATCAGTCATTAATACTATTAAATTTTTGGCCATTGAATTAAGAGATATACGTGCTTCGTGCTATTAATAGCATAATAGCGAAACTATATATATATATATATATATATATATATATATTTTGGGGTTTAGTTCTTAATAAGATAAGATTTTAAATCTAAAGAATCCTAACCAGTTGAGTTAAAGAGCTCCATGGCCTAGATGGAGTTATAATATTATCGGAAACGTTAATATTTGGTGTTAATAATATAATAATAATAAATAGAGAGCATGGGGAGGGCTTCCCGTAGGCGCGGACAGTGGGGCCCGCACTGCTGTGCGCTTGTCCAACAAAAACATTAAACAGGCACCAGAATTTAGTGCCTGCACCGAGTGTATTCATACATTCTATACACCACTTCATTAAAATTTTCAAGCTTATATATGTAATGTAATATAAAGTATTTAAATATGACCTGTGCCGGAAAGATAACGAATTGAGTGTAAAATATTTTTTTTAAAAAAAATATATTATGATCTACATAATAGTTAGTCACAAAAATTTATAGTGAAAAAAAAAAGATTTTAATTTTGGACTTTTATCGTCCAGATTTAATGGTGTGATGTATAGAATGTGGGCATAGTTTGATAAAATGGCGATAGAAATCATCATTTTTATAATTGGAAGATCAAAAGAATTTAAAAGTATACATAATAGTTAGTCACAAAAATTTATAGTGAAAAAAAAAGATTTTAATTTTGGACTTTTATCGTCCAGATTTAATGGTGTAATATATAAAATGTGGGCATAGTTTGATAAAATGGCGATAGAAATCATCATTTTTATAATTGGAAGATCAAAAGAATTTGAAAGTATTTATAATGTTTTCTCTTCCAACATTATAAAATTATGAGTATATAATATATATCTATCATTTGAGAAGCATATAGTCATGTATTTTTCAGTGGTGGTTGTTACTGTAATTTTATAGTATTGGGGGAGAAAATATTGAAAGCAAATTTTGAGTTTTTTGAATTTTTTTATAGTATAAAATATGAGCCAGGCGTGCGCTGGACCAAACTATGCCGTACTTGTACACCCGGTGCAGGCGATAAGGGACGGAGCCAGCGGCCCCGCACGTACGCGAACGTGCGTCCGATCAGATCAGACGGCCAGCGGAGCACCGGCGTATGGTGGGACCCACCCCAGGAGGAATTCTACACTGTCACACTTGCACCACGTCATCAATAACAAGTCAATCAAATTCCTTCTTTTCAAACAAAAGTACAATAAAAATACTTTTTTACAATCATGATGGGACATATATTTTTAAAAGAATTAATTTGATTGGTTTGTTACGCCACGTCACTAATATACCCGTTACATTCTAGAATTTTTCCCACCCCAGGGCCCTTCCGTGCGGCCGTGCCTCGCTTGCACGTGATTGGTCAGGAGATTCTGCACCCATCCCGGGAACTAAATAAGGAGCAGGTGAAAAATATCTCCATCTTTTTTATTATATATATATATATATATATATATATAGAGTTGAGCTAGAATACTCTCGATAGTAAACGGGGCATTTTACTATCGAGTTGTTTTCGATGATAGAGCTTCCAAATTGACGATCGGCTCCGTTGAACATGATCTATACCACTTAAAGTGTTTAGAAATCAAATTTCAAATCTTTTCGACATCAATTGCCTAATGATCAAAGGGTTTCAAAATTTATAATTTTAATGGTGGATAAGAGACGTTTTCTCGTTTAACGGTGTAAAGATATCCAAATCAATTGAATTTTTGTTAGAAAATTCTTTAAACTATTTAAAACAAGATCTATACTCTTGATCTTGATTACGAGACTCCTATCATCATTTTTTAAAAAATACTTTCTATTCAACCATTGCATTTTCTGTTCATCCTAGATGGATAAAAGAACAATATTCGAAATGCGTAAAATTTGATTGATCTAGGTAGTTTAAATGGTTTAGATGTCATATTTAACAGGGAGCCGACTCGTCATTGGAAGCTCTATCATTGAAAAACCAACTCGATATGTAAAATGCCCCGTTTACATATTAAAGTATCTACTAGCTCAACTCCTATATATATATATATATAATATATATATATATAGTATATATATATAATAGTATATATAGATGAGCTTACTAATGCTATCGAAAGCACGAAGCCTTCCGTCTCCAAGCCGTTTTCGATGTTGCCGACTTCAAATCGTCGATCTGCTCTGTTAACTTGATCTCGAAGTATTTGAATAAACTAGAAAATAAATTCTTATATTTTACAGATATCATTGGCCTAGTGAAAGAAGGGGCTCAAAATCAACGGCTAAAAATAAAAATCTTTACAAAATGGTAAAATATGACGATTAAAATTTTAAATCAAACGATATTGATCTTGTTTATATAGTACAAGAATTTCTATCAAAATTTCACGTGATCTTGATATTTCTACACGTTAATACTCTGCAAACGCGCTCACTACGCATTGGAATTTATTGATTTGAGCCTTATGATCACTAGGGCAAATCATACGAAAAAGTAATAAAATTTTTATTTTCTAAGACCCAAATACTCTAGATCAAGTGTTAACGAGCCGATCGACGATTCGAAAGTCGCAACAGTCGAAAGAACGCTTGGAACATGGAAAAAAAAAAGGGCTACGCCTGCTACCGATACGCATAGTAGCCCATCTATATATATACTATATAAGTATATATATAAGAGAGGGAGAGAGAGAGAGAGAGAGAGAGAGAAAGAAGAGAGAGAGCTAGGCTGGTATACTAATCGTAAAGGCACGAGGACTCCGTCTAGCAAGTTTGTTTTCATATTATCGGCTTTCAAATCGAGATTCGGCTCCGTTAGAAGGACTGATCTTACACTAATTAAAAGTATTTGGAAAGCTAAATGTCAATAAATTTTTCCGACGACTCAATTTGCTAGTGATCAAACGTTCCAGAAATTAACAATTTAATGGCTAGAATATGATGCGTTTTTAAGTTCATACGGTGTAGAAGTATCCAATAATGAAAATTTAATAGAAAATTTCTACTTAACATCAAATGAGCAAGACTCAATACTGTCCGAATTGAAATTTTGAATTCTTTATCACTATTTTTATGAGATTTATTTCAGCTCTTCATTTTTAGGACTGCTCGTTTGATACGGTAGATGATGGCCGAAAAAATTATGAAATTGGTAAGTTTCCAATACTTTTAAATATGTAAATCAATCTACAGGAGCCGGTCGTCGATTTAAGAGAGCCGCATCATGAAACACGACTTGTAGCACGTGAGGGCAACTGCCATGCTACCGATATATACAGCCTGCGTACTATATATATATATATATATATATATATATTATATAGATTAATATATATATAGAGAGAGAAGGAGAGCAGGAACTGCGGCTTCTCAGGAGCACGGAGGCCCACGTTCTCTGAGCACGTTTTTCGATGTGAATTTTTCGAATCGACGATCGGTCCGTTAGACTTGATCCTAGCGCATATTGATAGTTTCTACAATAGATTTTGTCGATTTTCTATATCATTTACGTAGTGATCGAAAGGGATTCAAAATCCATAATTTTTTAAATGTGTTGAATAATCTGCCGTTTTCCAAGTTTAACGTGTAGAAGTATTCAAATCTGCAGATTGAAATTTGATAGAAAATTTTTTATAGCGTATCTACAACAAGATCTATATCTGATCGAAAAATTTAGTACTAAATATCCGCCTTTTTGGTCTTTTTTCAGCCGTTAAAAATTATTGATTTTGAATCCCGTTCGATGCTAGTAATGAATATCGATCAAATCGCAAAATATTATTTTCTAGAAACTTAAAATACGCTTAGATCAAGTTTAACAAGGAGCCGACGCGTCGATCGAAAACTCCATCATGCGAAAACGACTCAGGACACGGAGGCCTCCGGCTCTCTGAGAGCACAGCAGCCCCTGCTATAGTAATATATATATGTATAATATATAATATATATATATATATATATATATATATATTATATATATATATTTAGTCCTCCCTCTTACACAGAAGAAATTTAATTTGCAATAATTACTAAACGAAATCATCAATTATCATAATTTTTAATAAATTATTTATCAGAACTTATACTATGCAAATGTTTTCTCTCTCATCATTTATTATGCAAATGCTAAGTATTTTTTGAAGTTGTTTTTGAAATTTTTAAATTTTCGCATATAAAATTGCCACTTATTTTGGGCTTTTGCAAAATCGGGCCAACCTTTTCATTTTTGCAGAATTCGGTCAGCTATTTTCAGCAAACAACCAAAATACCCTTATTACTTTTTTCTGTTTCTCTTTCTCTCTGCTCTTGCGTTTTCTCGTTTTTTCGTTTCATCGCCGGTAGAAGCGGTGAGGCGGAGCGGAGGAATGAAACGGTCCCTCGCCTCTCACCCGCTCAGCTCCGCCCTCGCCTACCTCGTCCATGCACCCCACCTTCCGCCTCCGACCCGTTAAAGCCGCGCGCATACGAGCTTTTTTTTTCTTTTGGTTGCTTTTTTCTTTTCTTTCTTCTTCCGACTCTCCCACCGTCTCCGACGACGAGGCTCTCGCCCTTCCGCCCTTCTCATTCTCTCCCCTACTTCATTTTTCTGGCCGGCCTCCGATGACGATTTATCTCGCCGCGTCGACAGTTGACACTGTAGAGGTCGACTGCGGGCCTCAATACCATCTGGAGCGGGGGGTCCATTATGCGCGTCGTCCACGCGGCAGCCGTACGGCAGCCTGAGCTTGGCAAAGAAGTGATAAAAAATTAATAGAAAAAACAGAAAAAAATAAGATAAAAAAAATAAATTATATAAAAAGATAGATGAAGATGAAATTAAACGATCGTTAATGTACACAAAAAAAATTATAAGTTTCACTATTAAGATTAAACTGCTGCTTTAAAGATAAAAATTATACCTTTGAACGAAAATATAATCTATTTTTTAGCTTAAACGGCATTCTTTTAAAGTGATATTTATAAATCTGTTTCTCCTCTTGTTGCACTGTTTCTCTGTTGTTTGCACTATTATCCTCTTATTTATACAGAAAGATATGCAACAAGAGGAGAACAGTGCAACAAAGGAGAAACAGTATAAATATCTCTTAAAAAGTGGTGCAGTTCTCCTCTTATTGCATTGTTTCTCCTCTTAGTTGCATTATTCTGTTCCTATGTTACAACAGAACACGAAATATCAACAAAGGAGACAACAGTGCAACAAAGAAGAACACAGTAGATATATCTCTTAAAAACAGGGCAGTTTCGCCTCTTGTGCAGCTATTTCTCCCTATTTATAAAGAGAAATCGTGTGGCAACAAGAGGAGAAATCAGTAATATTATCCTAAAAGCCGTGCAGTTTTCTCTCTTTGTTGCATCTGTTCTGCCCGTCGTTTATACTATTTCTTTCTCCTTATTTAACACAAAAATGGTGCAACAAGAGGAGAAACAAATATTAAATATCTCTTAAAAGGGTGCAGTTTAAGATAAAAAATAGTGTAACAAGAGAAAAATGGTGCAACAAGAGGAAGAAACATGTGCAACTTTGTTTAAAGAGTGTAAACTCATCTAACGGATTGCAGTTTACATCTGAAAGAATGTAATAAGAAGAAAAGTGTAAATATTCGTCAACGAATTCATATTTTCGTTGAATAGTGTAGTTTGCATTTAAAGCTCAGTTGTACATCTTAAATAGTCAACTTTAATTTTTTTTGTCAGTTAACGATACAATTTGAATGTTTCATCCTTCTTTTTATATAAATTTTTATCTTTATTTTTTTTTCCTGTTTTTTTATATAATTTTTTTTGTCACCTTCTCTGCAACAGCCATCGGTGCCGGCGACATGACCCGCTAGGACCCTGCTCCGAACCTGTAGTGCCGCAGGTGACCTCCACGGGTGTCGACGTGGCGCCGGCGAAGAATGCATCGTCGTCGGAGACGGCAGAGAATGAGGGAGAGGAGAGATGAGAAGGGTGGGAAGTGGGACGAGAATGACGAGAGAGGCATCGTCGTCGGAGACGGTGGAGAAGAGTCGAGAGGAAAAGAAAAGAAAAAAGTAAAAAAAAAAAAAAAAGTCGTGGCGGCCTTAGCGGGGTTGGAGGCGAGAAAGGTGGGGGGTGCGTGGACGAGGGCAAGGGCGAGGGCGAGGGCTAGAGAATGAGGGTGAGAGGCGAGACGGACCGTTTCCGCCTCCGCTCTGCCGGCGAGAAAAAAAAGAACGAGAGAAATGAAGAGGAGAGAGAAAGAGGAAAGAGAAAAAGTAAAAAGGGTATTTTGGTCAGTTTGCTGAAAAAGTGGACCGAATCTGCAAAAACGAAAAAGATGGCCCTATTTTGCAAAAGCCCAAAATAAGTGAATTTTTTATGCAAATTGGCCAAGTTTTTAGTGAAAAACTGTCGAGAATTTTTGAAAGATTGTTATTGTGATTGTTGATGCAAACAGTTAAAAAAAAACACGATGAATAATCTATTATTTTTTAAAAATAAAAAAGTACTGTAAATTATTTATTTATTTATTTTTTGAAGCTCAAACATAATTCATCATCTTTCTAATTTTTACACCCATATTACATAGGAGTAGTGGTGAAAAAATTAATAAAATTATTCGATCAAATATAAATTTTTTTAAAAGAAACTTTTTGTAAAAAAAAAAAACTCCTACCGAAACGCTTCCAATTAAAGTTTTGTTCATGATGCGAACAATAATTCTATAAGCCACGAATGTAGCATAATTTAGAAAATTATATAGAGCTGTAATATGTACACATAGTTGAAAGTGATGAACACTTAAAAATTTTTCTATCTAATTAGATGTAGATGGAAAGCAACTACATCTTATATCGTGAGGAGCACGCAATCTCTGATAGAGAGTTTTAGAAAAAGTATAACGTACAAACTTCGGTTGCAAGTAAACTTAGAGATATATCTCTCTAGGTCTCAACGAGTTGATTACTCTAAATTATAGTTATAATAAGTATTATGATATAAATTCGGTGTGAAATATATATATACCTTCAAACTAAGGAAGCCGAACATGAGCTAGCTCATGAAACCGGCTCGTTAAAATTTTGAGTCGAAAAATACTGCTCGTACTCGGCTTGTTTATTAACGGGCCGAGCCGAACAGGAGTTGGCTTGTAAGTCAAATTGCCACCTCTAATACTGGATGAAATGTTGAAAGAGAATTAAAAAATTAGAATATTAATTGAATAATTATAATTTATAAAGTATAAGTTTTTTTACATTTAAGTTTGCCTAAAATTCAAATAGTAAAAATTTAATACATATATATATATATATAGAGAGAGAGAGAGAGGGAGTTAAGCTAGAATGCTATTGATAGTAAAAAAAAAAATTTTGCTATCAAGTTTTTAGCATTTTGGTTAATTTCTTTCATCATTTCTAACTATTGGATTAAATATTATAACCAAGTGGGGACCACTCAATTCTAGGAAGGACCACTCAACCTTAAGGGACTAATATCATGCTAATCTTACAATTTCTCATCTAAGGGTTAAAAACTTGATAGCAAATAGGATCTTTTGTTATTAATAATATTCCAGCCTAACTATATATATATATTACATAATATTATTAAGTTGAAATACTTCTAAAGTAGGGTTTTTTTTGGAGAGAAAGACAACATGCTACCAACTTCGTTAATTTTTTTTAGAAATAAACTTAGCTGGAAATGTGAATCAATTAGGATTCGAACTTGGGATCTCGGATACCAACTGTCAAACTCTTTACCACTTGTGCTAGGGACAGTCGGTGTAGCTCTTGAATAGTTTTTTTTTTTTGAGAGAGAGAGATAGGTAGCACGCTACCTATCTCGGTGACAAACTTACAAGTCCCAAATATTTGGTACTTTTAATTAAAAGCATCATAACCAGACTCTATAAGTATATATATATATATATATAGAGAGAGAGAGAGAGAGAGAGAGAGAGAGAGAGAGATAGAGAGTCGAGCTATATCGAGTCGAACCCGTACGAGGTGACCTTAGCTCGTCTTCAGTTTATTAAGATTTTAAAGTGGAAATTTTAATTTACATTTAGCCCGTTTATTAAACGCGATCAATCTTAAGCTCATTTCAAATTAAACACGAGATGACTCGCGACCAATAAGCTGTATTTGCGGCCCCACTTCAAACTGAGCTTATATACATGTAACAGGATGAGAGAAGAGAATGTACAGTAACTACAAATGGAGAATAGAAATGTAACAAAGCAACCCACAGATTCATTGTTTTTTTTTGTTTTTTTTTTTTTTTTT
>NC_033625.1:1908383-1909729 GCF_001540865.1 Ananas comosus | reverse complement strand
GCGGGGTTGGAGGCGAGAAAGGTGGGGGGTGCGTGGACGAGGGCAAGGGCGAGGGCGAGGGCTAGAGAATGAGGGTGAGAGGCGAGACGGACCGTTTCCGCCTCCGCTCTGCCGGCGAGAAAAAAAAGAACGAGAGAAATGAAGAGGAGAGAGAAAGAGGAAAGAGAAAAAGTAAAAAGGGTATTTTGGTCAGTTTGCTGAAAAAGTGGACCGAATCTGCAAAAACGAAAAAGATGGCCCTATTTTGCAAAAGCCCAAAATAAGTGAATTTTTTATGCAAATTGGCCAAGTTTTTAGTGAAAAACTGTCGAGAATTTTTGAAAGATTGTTATTGTGATTGTTGATGCAAACAGTTAAAAAAAAACACGATGAATAATCTATTATTTTTTAAAAATAAAAAAGTACTGTAAATTATTTATTTATTTATTTTTTGAAGCTCAAACATAATTCATCATCTTTCTAATTTTTACACCCATATTACATAGGAGTAGTGGTGAAAAAATTAATAAAATTATTCGATCAAATATAAATTTTTTTAAAAGAAACTTTTTGTAAAAAAAAAAAACTCCTACCGAAACGCTTCCAATTAAAGTTTTGTTCATGATGCGAACAATAATTCTATAAGCCACGAATGTAGCATAATTTAGAAAATTATATAGAGCTGTAATATGTACACATAGTTGAAAGTGATGAACACTTAAAAATTTTTCTATCTAATTAGATGTAGATGGAAAGCAACTACATCTTATATCGTGAGGAGCACGCAATCTATGATAGAGAGTTTTAGAAAAAATATAACGTACAAACTTCGGTTGCAATTAAACTTAGAGATATATCTCTCTAGGTCTCAACGAGTTGATTACTCTTAATTATAGTTATAATAAGTATTATGATATAAATTCAGTGTGAAATATATATATACCTTCAAACTAGGGAAGCCGAAGATGAGCTAGCTCATGAAACCTGCTCGTTAAAATTTTGAGTCGAAAAATACTGCCCGTACTCGGCTTGTTTATTAACGAGCCAAACAGGAATTGGCTTGTAAGTCAAATTGCCACCTCTAATACTAGATGAAATGTTGAAAGAGAATTAAAAAATTAGAATGTTGAAAGAGAATTAAAAAATTAGAATATTAATTGAATAATTATAATTTATAAAATATAAGTTTTTTTACATTTGAGTTTGCCTAAAATTCAAATAGTAAAAATTTAATATATATATAGAGAGAGAGGGGGAGTTAAGCTAGAATGCTATTGATAGTAAAAAAAAAAATTTTGCTATCAAGTTTTTAGCATTTTAATTAATTTCTTTCATCATTTCTAACTATTGGATTAAATATTATAACC